>NW_009737716.1:12786-19328 GCF_000703405.1 Apaloderma vittatum | reverse complement strand
GGGCTTTAAAGCAGTGTCCGGCGGGCGCCGCCATAATTCCAGGCAGAGAATTAAAAACTGGTTTTGCTTTGTAGTGACAAGAAATTATTCCAGCTTACAGATGTTCTGCAGCAGGAAGAGACAATGACTTTGTCATCTCTATCAACTCTGAACAGGCAAGAAACTCCCAGCAGAAATCAAACTTTATGGAACCCTACTACTGGCAAATATTGATTTGTCTTAAACTTTGGACTGGCAACCCTATCATTACACTGGCATGCTCTGAAGAAGACGGGAAGAAAGGCTTCTCTGAAACTATGACTCCTTATTGTCAAATCAGGTAAAGGATGACAGGTTATTCAGCAATCAACACTGTTTCTAGCCACACAGTTTTGGTGGGTTGGTTTTTTGGTGTATTTTTTGGGCTTAGACTGAAAGCAAAAAGAAACACTATGCCTTCCTTCAAACACTGAGAAACAAAATGTCCCAAACAATTCCTATGCCAATTTTGCAGATCCGTTGGTGGAAACTCCTGCTTCACTATCAGGGCTAAAGTACCACCAAAACGTTCAGATAAAAGTGGAAACTGATGATGGATATTCTTTCCTAAATGCATTTAGCCACATATAAAGAGAGAAAGAATAACAAATTATCAATGGATTGAGAGCAATTTCAATTACAAGAACAGTTTTATCAGATTTTTCCAACTTGGCACATTGGTTTCAATCAAACAAGTGGCACTTTCATTTGCTTTGTCCTCTAACCAAAGCTCAGTTAAAGAGTACAACTCACTTTTACTCTGAAGCTTGTGGACTGCAAGTAATCCAGACAATTTTTCAAGTTCAGATGCCACAGGAGAAGGGCAATGATCCCTGGGTCATGCTATTTTTAATGCCTGTCTCCCTGCAATGTCATCACTTCCATACCACTTCTAGAGAGGATGGCAGCTTTGGAACAGCTTCACATGAGAAGATAGAAAAGCCATATTTAAAAAAATCACAAACCCAACTAGTGTGTTCTTGCTGTGATAAGTGTAAAGTTGCAGCCTTTTCTTAAGTCCTTTGCATTTAGAGGCACAACATAAAGGTGATGGTCAAAATTTTCACTGTCACTGGTGAGTACTGCAAGAATCATAGATAAACAACATAACAAAACATCCAGGAACGTAAAGTTCTGAAATGCGCACTGCTGAAATTGTTCTATATTTACTCAGTTCAGTTATATGCTGTTCATGATCTTCCCTATAATAAGAAATAGAGGGAATGAGGAGGAAGCGAAGCAAAAGGCTGAGAAAATTAAGCTTCTGATCCTCCAAGTGTTTAGTAAGGGTTTAAGGATTTATTTATTTTTCTTTTCAAGGATTTCTTAGTACTGGGAAACGGAAAAAAATAGAGAGAGAAATAAAGGAATAAACTTATTCAGAAGAAGACAAGAACATGTCTAGAGACCAATCTGCAATCCTTCAAGTTTACCAGAACCATATATTAAATTACAAACAAAAGACCTACTCATTCTAATATAATTTTTTTTTAGAGGGAAAATAATCAATCACAGCAGCAACCTTCCCAGGGATGCGGTAGGGTCCCCATCACTGGAGGTTGTCAAAATGTGCTACAAAATCACATAGATGTGGTAGATAATCGCATATAGGTTCCCTTTCCCATAAAAAGTTGCATCAGATGATTTTTCAAGGTCCCTTCCTACCTGGGCTGTTTTATGAGTATATGACCACTCAGCTGAGGATCTGGTTAAACCAACTGAAGTGTAACATCCTGCTGGGTGTATCCTAGATTCTAGTTCCTGAAGAACCACCTATACAGACCAAGAGTGCCAAAAGGATATACAGCTGAATTTTTATTACTGATAGGAAATGTGATACTTGTCCAGTAGTAACACCAAAGTTACTTCACAGTGACAACGGGCCTGGCTGAGCACTTACATCCATGCCCATGTCTCTGCCCTTTCGCCTTTAATCACTACTGGGTTTGTATTCTCTACTTGCAGGACAATAGTATCAGTATTACTATGATTTTTAATTGTACATCTGAAGTCAAACAAGCAGATTGGTAATTTCAGCTTTTGCTTTCCAACTGCCAGCCTTTAAGTCTAAACCCCTGAAGCTTACACAGAACACCCCTTTGTTCTGCCAACCTCTAGCAACTTTTACCTGTCCTCCAGGCATTTCCTGCTATGTCAACAGAGAAGCTGAGACAGCTGGAGTCAGTAGATGAAGGGGTCAGTGTGGGTGAATGCTAACTAGGCTAATGCAAAGGAGTTGTGCCACAGTTAACCACAGTCTTTAGTGTCTCTGAAGCTTCAAGGTACAAAGAAGTGCACAGACATGGGCACACAGAGGAACTGAGGTACAGGAAAAACAAAAGACTCTTCATGCAGATCAAAAGCAAGGAAATATGAAGACAGGCATATGAAATATATTCCCCAAAAAGGACAGTGAGGTATTTTTAAACCCACTTCCTATATGAGAAATTATGGTTATTTCTAGCTTTAATGAAAGGTCTGATTGGGGGACATGGAGTTATGGCCTTCTAAATTTAGGTTTCTTGGGTAAAACAGCAGTGAGAGATCAAAGCAGAGCATTTTGCAGAAGCTGCCTAAGCCTGCTTAGAGGTCAGGTTACTGACACAGGTGGCTAACGTTCTCAAGCTCAAGACAACACATCCTTAACTGCCACTGATTTCTAAGCTCCCCAGACTGAAGTTAAGTTGGGTCTGTCTGTGTGCATCATGCAAAAATACTACACTGGTAAGTTGCTGTTGCTTTCCGTAACTTCATTTCACTATCAGCTAACACACATACTAATGGCTAGAGATGGAAGGAGACCAAGTGTTCAGTACTGCAGCCACCATAGCACAGAATCAACTTGTACTGCCATTACAACGGCAGTAATACCATTTCACAGAGAAGTGCCATGTCACCCATCAATTGGTTCTTTGTAAAGTGCGTCAGGATGCAAAGTTAATGGCCAAGAGTAAGATTACTGTTTATGTTACAGAGATGTTCACTAGCGCAGGCGCCTGTTTAAATCACTAGGCTTTGTAAATTCTTCCACTCAAGTGATGGTCTCAGCAGCTCTTTGTTACTCAAACTCATTCTTGGTGAGACATCAAAGCAGTGATGTTTCTAAGATATTGTACCACAAACTGCCTTAGACTGCCTCAAAAGGTAACATGTGAAGCAGTATTCTCTGCCTGTGGATGAATGACCTTCTGGAAAATCTATGCTATTCCTCCACATGGAAGGTTGAGATAGGAGGCCTGAATGCACAAACAGATAAGCATAAGCTGGGAAAAATGTCAAATGGAGAAGAAAGGTGATAATGGAACTTACCAGAGCCAAAAGTTCTGGGAGGACAAATATTTAAAGTGAGCCCAACCACAAGGTTAAATGTGGAAAAGCAAAAATCTGTAGCTATAAGTCAGATGAAAGACAACTCTTAGAAAAAAACAGACAGCTGAAAGCAGAAAATGAGACCAAAGACAAACCATAAGGTAGTGACAAGCAGAATCAATCAGGACCAGATAAATATAGAGCTCAAGAGATAAGAGTGCAGTAATAAAAATCATGAGATTAATATGAATTTATGGCTGTAAAGTTCAAGAGAAGCACGTTTATCTGAGAAGGCTGTGGTACTGCTCAGAGGTAGAGCTCTCGGGAACCTTCTCCCATTACTTTGCAAGGGAATTTGGTGCCTGTGAAACTATGGCAGAGGGTAGCTCAAAACAAAAATGCCAGAGGCAAAACAAAGTCTGTGAAATAACAATGGGAAAATCTAGTTCAAGATTTTTGAAAGAGAAGGTGAGGACAGTTTAAATGAAACTTAAGTCCATGGGAATATATGAAGCCAATGGAGAAGTGAAAAGTCTGCACAGGTCACTTCTACAGACTTCGTGCACCAATTCCATCAAAGTGACAGACTAAAAAAATAAAAGGCAAAGGAGGGAAAAGGTAACACTGAGACACTGGGATTTATGTAAGTTTTTCTGAATGTTTTTGTGAAAGGCATCAAAACCCAATGAGTATATTTTGTGTATTCTAAGAGTTTAATTTTGGACAATACAATTGTTTGAGTTCTGGACAAGATGTGCAGGGAAACATAGGAGAAACACATTCCTGTACAGCATCATTTGAAGACGTTAGGTAATTGTACCTGAACTGTAAGGAGAGAGAGCTTGTGTTTCTCTGTGTGTGTATATGTGCAAGTGCACATGTGTATCCATCCAAGATAAAAATGAGGATGACTGAAAGTTTTCTAGGGAGCAATTTTCATCTCACAACCTAACCACAGAATTTTACGGTCACATAAAAGAATGTGAGAGATGGACTTGATCCCTTTTAATTAGAAAGGGAGCTTTCAAACTCATTCACCATTTCTATTGCTCTATTATTTCTTTCATTTTAATGACTCTGCCTAATCCAATGAATTGAGTTCGCCAGTCTAAGCCTACCCACTCTTGTAGTGAGAGGAAGAGGAGACAGAGAAACAAATGTTAACAGACTGTCAACTTTTGGAAAATACCACATGCATCTGTGACACATAGGGCCAAAGATGACTGACTGATAAAAATCTAGCCCCCAAAAAATATTACATAGAAATCAATCTCACTGAATAAGGGTGCTGGCAAGGTTGACGAGGTCTGGATCCCAACCAGACTAGTAAGGCGATTCCACACAGACTTCAGAATCACACACTGCTCTTCCATACCACACAGATAAAGAGATACACACTTAATAAACCAGAAATCCAAGGCAACCGTCCTCTGTTCTAACTGGTAAACTACATTCCCTCCTATCTTATCCCAAAACTAGAATACAGTCAGTAAGTCAGCATTCCAAAGTCCCTGTGCTATTCTCTTGAATGATCAGAAAGTGCACTGATGCGTAGTTTCTTCTGCAAGTTGCATAGGGAAGGTAAGACTGGAGTACTATCTATGACTCATCATTATCTCTGCCTGCATAAGAGAATGTGCTCATAATTTAATTATAATTATGTTTGAAGTTTAAACAAGAGTGAAGAAAGAAGAGCTGCTTTGGGGATGTTCAAAGGAACTGGGCTAAGACAGGCATTTATCTATTTTTTTCAAGTTGGGCTCAGAGATGCCACTAAGAGATATTAACTCATTTGTAAGAAAGGCTAAAGTACCATCCATTTTCACTTCTCTGGTTACAGAACACACCCAGAACTGGACTATGTTCAGACAGGTAGTGCAGGGTATAGTTCATGTTGATAAAGAAAAGACACAGTAAACATTGCCCAGAATGTGGCACTGCAGCCTGCCACAGGAAAGCTGAACTCCATTTAAAACCACTTAAAAAGGAAACTCTCTACAAATTAAGACTTAGTAATGAGTAAAAAAGATCAGAGCAGAACTACGGGCTGATTATGAGATAATTTAATTAAGGAAATTGTATCCATCTGCACAATGTTGAAATGGCAACATGTTTGCTTCCAGAATTACCAATATTCCTACTTCACAAGAAAAACCCTGACAGTGCCCAGGCTAAAACCAGTTTCATAACTTAAGAGTGCTGTCCATGTATACTCTGGATCTTTGTCTTATGCATATACAGCAAGCTCAATGTTCCTTGCAGAAATATTTTCAAGCAAAAGCAAGCCTTGAATATCAGACTCACATAACTGATCAAAAAGATAATAATCCTGAAACAGCTGAACTTCAATCTTGCATAACAAATAAAGCAAAGTCAGTGGCAAAGCTCTAAAAGCATATCAATAGAATCAGATTTTGGCCAGCTTTGACAGCAAACTCTTTCCTTAGCCACCATAAATAGAACCTGTCCACTTCCGATCCAACTGTGAAATTCAATCGTGTTTCAGAGAAATAAACTTCATATAGTACATATTAAATAAATTTCTGCATAAGATCCACCAAGATATTCTTCCTGCCTCCACACCTGATAACTACTGCAGCTATTCTGACTCCAGACTTGGCATTGACTGCTGTCAATAAGTCAGTGGCAATCTTGCTTTTTACATTAACACATTAAATGCCTCCAGTATTATTATCACAAAGCGCATTGGAAGTGATCAAGCAGTCAGCTGTGCACAAAGCTCCCAGGAATATATTGCAAATGCCTAATGGGGAAAGATAACAAGAAGGGTATGGACAAAATCATTTTTTAAAAGGTTCTTATTCAGAATGGAAAGATATATCATTGAAGAGATGGATGAAAACCATTATAACTCAGGTTACTAACACGAGAGAGGCAAAAAAAAGTAAAAATCCACCCAACCCAGTCTAAAAACAATGCTACTAAAAACTTCACTATAACCAAAAGCTTCTTTAACAATGAAACTCTCATAATAAGTCTAGCCTTTCAGTTTCAAGCACTGCATCTTGATTTGGGGAATGGAGATGCTATTCTTTTAAAACAAACCATCAGATTCTTGTTCAGGCTACATCAGAGCTATGTATCAAGAGTTAGATAGCAAAACAAACAAACACAGAAAAACAACAACAAAACCCCCACAACATAAAGCTTTCATTGTATTGGGACTGCTTTAACTAAAAAGTAATTTTTTTCTG
>NW_009737716.1:9430-12755 GCF_000703405.1 Apaloderma vittatum | reverse complement strand
ACTCTTTCCTCCTGTCATTGGTTAAACCATCTTTTGTGTTAGCTTCTGTGAAGAGATTCCCCTTTCCACAGCATTAATGCTGCCATATACCCAAAAAGCTTTCAGGTATGTCTTTTCTTCCTGGAAGTGCTGCCCCATTGGAAAAGGTAATTTTGGTCATTTCCCTTGGCCTTCTCAATGAATGGCATCTGTGAGCTGCAAAGAACTGAGATGCATTTGCAAGTGAGCCTTGCAGTACCGTGACAGTATGCTCAATGTATCTCAAATGTATATATTTACTAAGAAATTAAAAAAAAACACACAGGAGGAATGTTCAGCATCAAAGTTTGTCCTCAGAACCTGAAGCTGTTAGATGTATTCAATATCATATTTGCTGGTGGTGGGGTGTTGTCATTCCTGCAAGCTGAATCCAGCCATTTGTTTCCTTCTATGGACATTACATTGCCTTTTAAAAGCACATTTATTTCTGGCTCTGCCTGTCCTGTATGAACCCTCTACCCAGGATTATGGAAGGAGAAAGTACAACTAATCCTGCTCAAGGAACTCTAACAAGAAATCACCAGCAGGACTCAGAGAACAACCTCTGCTTGTCATGACCCTCTTCAGTTTCTATACAGCAAGTGAGGAGCTAAAAAGAGAACAGTGAGGGACTGTTTATTGATGTTCTATTAGATTTATTGTGTGGGCAGCTGAACTTCAGCTTCCTGAGTCCTTGTGAGTACTGACCAAGCACCAACAGTGTAGGTACCCTCCTTCTCTTTTTCAGTGTTGTGAGAACCCTTTCAGCACCTATTGCCTGCACACTTGGGGCTCAGAGAATCCTCACTGTGTCTTCTGGAGTGAGCCACGGGAGCTGCACGGAGCCTGCGGTACCTTCACGGGGGGAGGACTGCCCGGATAACAAAGGGAGCCCACTCAGGCATCTGCTCCTGATTCTGTCATGCATTTCCAACAAGACAATAGAAGCACAGGTATGTCACTTCTTCATCTTGGGAGACATCACAAAATGCAATCAAAGCATAATGATACACTCCAAGTCAAAAAAATAGAAATAATTTTAACCAGCCTACTTTCTTACACAAGTAGGGCCGATCATTACCATTCATATTTCACAAAGGACCAATGACTACAAGGGCTTGTTGTAAAACAGAAGAGTATGCTGGGTTCTGAAAAATCTATGATGTGCAGGGCACCTCCAGCTAACTCTACTCGGTCTGTGCTCACACTGACTAGAGATAAACTCTACCTGTAATCTTAAAACATTTCTTGCTGGAGATTATTAGCATGGAAGAGAAAAAGAATGGTTCTGCTGCTTTGCAGCAGGTAATTTAAAATACATTTACTTACGGTCATCAGAGTATCAGCACCTCACACAATGAACGATTAAGAAATAGATTCCCTCAGAGGAGAGAAACCAACAATTATTTTGAAATATAGAGCCACAAACAAATCCCAAATATTCTTTTGCACCAGTCCTGGGCACTTCCATTCCAAGAGCGACCTTACCTGGCAGACTCCCAGCAGACAGGGAATACAAGCCGTACACAATGCAGCAAGCTGCCATATCTGTGTGTGCATACCTCTTAACCATAGGAGCAGCAAAGGCAATAAAACAGGGTATAGAGGAAAAAAAGCTTGGGTAGAGCTACCCTAGCTACAGTTCTACTGAATTTTAAAAAATATATTGCAAGACTTCTTTCCTGGAATGTAGCTGTTCTACTTAGAACTGAGAGAGAAATACTTGTATCCCTGCCTTTGCACCATGGGAAAAAGAAAAGCATTTTACTTTCTTTGTTAATCAAAAATAACTCATCATACACAGAAAAACACAGAAATCAACTTTAGAAGAGCTCAGAACCACCCTATTCACCTTAAGGTGATGAATTCAAGTAGAAGTCTGGCTATTGTCACACCATCTGCTCTACCTATCTACTGCCTATAATCTGCTCCAATCCAGGAGCCAGATCTTTCATTTTGGCTCTCCCTTCTCTCCACCCTTTGTCCTCCTGCCCCAAAACTCCACCTCCTAAGCCTCAGGCAGTTTTAGTGAGACTGTACTTCCCTGCAAAAAAATCCTGCGTTTGATACACTCCGTTAAAAAAAAAAAAAAAAGCAGTCTGTAAGAGAAATCATACAATTTTAAGGTCAGGAGTATTCTGATAAGTACAGTAGAAAGTACAGTAGCATGCTGAATGGACTATACATTTTTTTCTACTGAGTTTAAGGGCATTTGAAGAATCTTATAAATGATGCCAGTGAGCACTGCCCAAAGAGGAAAGCTGCATGGGAAAACACCAAGGTCACAGCAAACCTTACTCAGCTCTCTCTCCCCTCCATGCCCGCCCTCAACTGCGGCTTAGCGTGGGATCCTGACAGCAGGAGGTTCCCACTAGAGGCCTTTGGCTTCATCCCTCTGTCAGCTCCCAGACTCTTAGCTCTTCTCAGGGACTCTCCACGCACTCCAAAGAAGAAAGATCCCAGGCATTTGTCTGGGGCTCTGGGAGCTGCTTGCCTCATTCCTTCTGAGGAAACAGCTGGAAAGTTGCCCTCGAAAACTCATTTGTGAGCTGCACGCTTTCCAAAAGTTTTATCAGCTGGCTCATTTCAAGCAGGTTTTTACAAACGGGTGGGTGAGCTGGACTGGATGAAAGAACTGGATCAGCACCTTTGCTTATCCCAGGCACCAGATCCTCAGACCCAAGTGATTCTTCACAACGTCCCCAGTGAAAGCTTTTTACAGATGCAAAAACATGCAGGCCACTTTCTCCTTCTGCCCATCACACCTTCTTGGTCCCAGAGTGACCAAAAAGCTACACTTATTTTGTGCTTATCTAGGAAAATGTGAGTGGCCACCTTTTCCTCCCTCTGTCTGAGAACCTGGCTACAAAGACTAAAAAGCTCTCAAAACTAAGGAATTTATCAAACCAAGGCATGATGACACTGGTAATGCAGAACATTGTGAAGACAATTCTAACTAGCTTCCCATCTTAGGGGAAAAAACAGAAGAAGAGAAAGGTCAAGAATCCTCTCAGATCACAGCAAGGTTGTAAGAAAGCGGAAGAACTACTAGAGACCAGTGTTGGCACAAAACCAAATGGGCATGAATTGGCTATGAACAACTTTAGTTTAGAAAACTGCTTCTAATTTCCAAACATCAGAGGAACAAAGTTTTTGAAGGACTTCCCAATAGAAAGCAACAGGAGCAAAAGTCATTTAAATTTGAGACAGAGGCTGATAAATTTACAAAGGGAATTCTGCAATATAATTTCATGCAATTACAAAAGCACTGAAAGAGACCTCCTGAGTCACAGAATACAGTCTTGTG
>NW_009737716.1:0-9399 GCF_000703405.1 Apaloderma vittatum | reverse complement strand
TGAACCAGTGCAGGATAAATACATGAAAAAAGAAATAAATAAAATCCTAGATGATGTGCAATAGAGACAAAACATTAGCAGGGCAGCTATTATAAGAGTGAGTCTGCTTGTTTTATTAAGTGAATTTATGTAGGGGGTTTTTTAAGTGGAATTCATCCACCTGTAGGGATGTCAGTATTTTCAGGTAAAAATTGGGATAAGGGAAGACTCAATCGGGAATAAAATTCCACATATCTATGACCACTTGCAAAGAGTAGTATGGAGGTGAACCCTCCCATCTATCATGCAATCATTACACTAGACTGTGAGAAGTTATCTTCACACACCTGCATCTCACAGACCTTCATCCAGAGGATAAAGATGTCAAAGGAACTTTAAAAAGGGGTAAATAAGTGAGAAAAATAAAACAGCACATCATTCAGGGGGAATCTGAGTTAAACAAAGAAACTTTATAGCTATGAAATGTGTGGATGGGTATAGAAACAATCACCTGTTTTTTTCAGACTTGACTGAATTTTACTGGAAAGGAGCCTGAAACTATTAAAGAGAGTCAGCAGGGAAAAATCTTCTCACATTCTATTTCTATATTGAAAAGCCCAGGACAATACCACCTTATTCTACACACAGAAGAAAAAGTAAAACACACAAAGCTGAAAAAGCATGAAAAATATAGTACTGTAACATAAGAAGTCATCTGTGAACTCTCTCGTAGCACATCAAACATGAGGTATTCATTCATTCCCACAAATGGAGTCAGTGTTGATCTATAAGCTGCAGCTCTGTATTACACATTTCATTTTCATGCATTTAAGCCAGACAAACATTCCCAGGGGATTGAAAGAACCCACTACAGTGAGTTGTGGTTCTATTTTGGATCGTACCACAGCATAACAAATCACAGTTTCAGACACTGCAATAAGGGGCTCAATAAACCAAGTAGCATAATAACTTCATGTATATCCCTTCCACACACGCAGCCATGTGTAGCATCGAATCCGTCCCTGGCCCTTCAAACTGCGGAACTATAGGAGCAACAATTGCTCTCATACCTACATGTATCCATATCTCATTATTCATCCAAATATCTATTCTTAAATACACATCACTTACTACATACTGTTGTACGGTAGTAGCTATCTAATCCTGTCCACACACAAAGACTGTTTACCGGATCTGATCTCTTGCATTTGAGAAACAGAAGAGAACATAAGATTATTTATTTTTTTTTAAGCAGGAAGTTCTTCTGGTGCTGTTGGTTTCTTCTGGTGGTTTTTCAGCTGTGCTCCATACAAGGCGGTTCTTGTAAGCAGTCAATAGACCTAATGGGTAACCCACTAGTTCCCTGTGACTTGTGCCTCACAAGATACTCTGAGTGATGAGGATGATGCACTGGTCCCCTGTTGGTCTAGCTCAATTTTAGAGTCAAAGTGGTTCAAAAATTAATTTTTTAGAAGGAAAAAAAAAAGAAACAAAAATGCAACTTAAAGGTTGGATTGGAAAATCAGCCACGTTGTAAGTACCCTGTACTGGAACTCCAGTCCTGGTCTGTGCTCTAATTCCCAAAGAAATATCATTAAAACATGCAAGGACATTTAAAAAAACCCCAGTTTCCCTTAATAAAGCATCTTACAGCAGTCTGTGCAGATTAGCAAATCTTTCTGAATTATGGAAAGACCTCTGTTAACCACCAAGTAACAATGAGACACAAGACTTTCAAGAGAGTTCAAATACTGCTGCAGTATGAGATGCTGCGCTTTTCTAAAGAACGCTGTACACTAGATGTCTGATTATTAATGTAATTTCGTTCTGAGGACGAGAAACTGAAAATGTAACTCTGAGCTATTTTGACTGTCTGGGCCTTGAGACAAGAACTTGGAGCAGCAAGCATGAGCACCAGTTTCCAAACCCTGACAGTAACACTTTCTTGTTCTCTCTCCATTGTGCTCCAAGTCAAAGTTCTCCAGTAGTTGCCTTCTTTCCATCTAACTGAGGTGTCTTGAAAAGATAAATGAAACAGGAAAAAATAACTTGGCTGGAGTACATTTTCATTTTTCCATTATAATTTCATCTGCAAGTCAAGCACCTTAAAGCATGACACCGGATAGCTGGCAAAAGAACAATGTTATTGACTAAAATCTAACACAACCAGAACTCATTATTTTCTTAAGTGAAAAAAAAAACAAAACCCCCAAAAAGAGGTTGTTCAGTATAAATAAAACCCTGAAGGGCTTCCAACTCAAATGCTGTACAGTACTAGACGATGAAAGAACTGTTAGCGAAGGGAACAAGAAACAGGAAGTTGGAACTACCTGGCCAAGTTTCACTCTATAACCTGAGTAATGTGTAATTAAAAAATAACCAGCACAAAGAGTGAAAAACAGCTTCCAGTATGAATATATGCTTTCATGACCAAGTGACAAATTTGACTTGAACATTTTTATAGAAATAAAAGATATTTGGGGGAGGGCATATGATTAAAAGACCATTACTGTTGAAATCTCCAGAAAAAGGAAAGACAACCTATATTCAAAGTTTGCACAATGTTTAAAAACAATATATCTTTTTTTTAAATACATCCTGCCAAAAAAGTTAGTATACATCCTTGCAGGTACTACCACAACCTCTGCCACTGTCATACGTAGTCCCTCTGTCCCACCTTCCAGTCTGAGAGGAAGTGTCTGCAGGTCACAGTCTTTGACTTCTAGATGAGCTTAATGCAAAAACCCACTTTCTGAACTTTCCAAAGGGCCTCTGAATCAGGCAAAGAATGCAGAACCTAAAAAACATAAGACTCATGTAATGCAAGTAGAGTACTGAAAAAACGCATTGGGTGACTGATTAGCAGGGCTGGTAACAGAATACGGTCTGTCCTTCCATCAGATCAACAGGCTGAACCCATTCTGGATAACAAAAAAAACCATTCCCATCTGATGATTTCTCAGGAGAAATGAATTGATCAAAGCTGTCCTTAAAAGTGAGCTAGTTTGCCACAACATTCTTTGTCACTTGAAACAAAAAGATTGCAAGGGCTTCCGCTGGCATCACCTAAACGGATCACAGAAGAAGCCAGCCTAAATCTAACTAGTCAAACGCTTGTTGGCAATCTGACAGTACTGCCCAGAGCCATGAAGTTAAACAGAAAGATGCTGAACTTCAGTTTTGATCCTCTATCGGGACCAAAACACACAGCTAGGGAGCAGCAGTGGGGAAGCTGACTCAGCCGTGGTCCAAGGCATCCTTTGATCTACGGCTGGACAAAGGGACTGTGGGCTTCCAGGGCTGTGAGTTTAACAGCTTTCACCCAAGCTAAATAATTTTGCCTTCTTAAAATGAAAACAAAAGAAATCCAACTCACCAGTGAAGCTGTCCAAGATTTTTGAAAGATAATAATCCTTCAGCTTACTGGGATCCGCACTTAACAGGTAGATATGCCTGCCAAGGGGTAGCTCAGCCCTAGCTGCCAGTGCACCTTTCTATTCAAGCAAACACAGTTTCCTGCCTTTTAGCACTCACCATTCTGGCACATTTAATCAAGTTACTGTTCATTTTACTAAAGTATCAAACCACCAGAAAAATGTTTTTGTTTGTCTATCAGAAGATAAAATTGAACCTTTAGCATGTTTTCTTATAAAAACAAACAAACAAAAATGTAAAAAAATTACCATTTTGATGCAAACATTGAAGCTTTTACTTTATTTTGAATTTGTTTCAGCTGCAGTAAGATGTATTAAAAAGACAAAACAAAATCCTCTATCCATCCCCTTGAGTATTGTGTTCAGTTTTGGTCACCTCAGTATAGGAAAGATATCGAGGTGTTGGAGCGAGTGCAGAGGAGGGCAACAAAGCTGGTGAAGGGCCTGGAGAACAGACCTTATGAGGAGCGATTGAGGGAGCTGGGTCTGTTCAGTTTGACGAAGAGGAGGCTGAGGGGGGATCTCATCATGCTCTACAATTACTTCAAAGGACATTGTAGAGAGGTTGGTGCTGGTCTCTTCTCACAGGTAATTAGGGACAGAACCAGGGGTAATGGTTTCAAGTTGCAACAGAGCAAGTTTAGGCTGGACATTAGGAAGAAATTCTTCACAGAAAGAGTGGTCAGACACTGGAACAGACTGCCTAGGGAGGTGGTTGAGTCGCCATCCCTGGATGTGTTCAAGTGTCGTTTAGATGTGGTGTTGGGTGATATGGTTTAGGGGTGACCTTGTAGTGTAGGGTTAATGGTTGGACTTTATGATCCCAAGGGTCTTTTCCAACCTGAATTGTTCTATGATTCTATATCCCTGCATCCCTAAGTCCTGTACCTGCAAGTGTACAATAATACCCAGCCTGCTGTCAAAGGCACAAGCTGTCAACACAAGAGCTAAGCACTACTGTAGGCATACACATACATGCTCACATATAGTATTTATAAAACTGCCACTGTAAGAGATTTGGCATTTATTTTTTTAATTAGCTGAAAGCGATAACACAAGAGCTTTTCATCTACCATGGGCTTGGGTTTCATCAGCTCCTGGAAAAACAAATCTCTTGGAGAAATTAAATTGCAGTGTTTCTCCATGTACTTCCCATGGATTTCAAAATAAATACAGCTATATGATCATGCCGATTAATTGACAGATGTAGGTAAAGTTACAGGTCTTGATACACCTAGAAAGAGGCTACAGAGTTAGACATACAATCTGGCTAACGCGTTGTATTGGCTAAATGGCAGAATGCCCAGTTAAACAAAACATGAAAAACAAGTGAAAAGAACTAGGAAGGGCAGTTGCAAAGAGTGCCCTTAGCTTATCTGCTGCATCTGGATATTGTGTTAGACACCATATGGTATAAAAGACAGTTCATTATTTGATGCTCCTTCAGCTCATCCACATTTCTCACTCTCAAACAGAACCATGCATGAGAATGGGAAACAAATTCATGCAGACAAAGACTTCAGAACTGCTTTTGCTCTATGCCCCACTTTAAAAGTCAGCAGTTCTACTGTGAATCAGTTACCTCCCACCTCCCTAAAAGGATAATTTGACAAGATGGTAAGCAACAGCCTCGAGTACAAAACTTAGACTTTCTGATGAAGGCACTGAAAAGTGCAGTCCATACTAAATAACAGCACTGCCAGCTGCCACTCCATCTTTTCTTTTCATTTAGAACCTTTAGAATCTATGGTCTCTTGAAGTTATCCAATGATCAAAAAAAAGGAAAGGGGAGGGATCTCAGCAGGGCCTTTTTTGGTCCCTAGGAATCTAGAAATTCCTTCCTCTTTCCCCCATTTCATGCTCCAAAGCACATTAACTTGATACATACTTTTGCTAAGTGCTCAGAAGATTATTTCACAGGTTTCAGGGTGTAGCAAAGAGAACAAAAGAGATTTTGCCATTGCTTTGATTTACCAGCTGTCAAGGTCAGTGTAGTATTTAAATGTGATTATTCAATTATATATTAGGTCACTACTGTGTTTTTGTAACCACAATTAAACTGTTAGCATGCCTGAAAGTTTTCTTCAAGTCTTTTTGTTCATTATTTTTTTTACATTTAAGAACTAATACTTTCAATAATAGTTTGAGATTAATGAGATTGAAGTTTTCCAAGGATTCTGATGAATCTGGTTAAAAAGAAAAGAACTTTAGAACTAGAAGATAAGAAAAAGTAACAGCTCAGTCATCAACTCAGACAGAGGATGACAGCTGTACATACATGAAGATGAAAATAAATTAATTCCTTGGAGGATAGTCATGCACACAAGCGTTGGCAGATCTGACACGGTCTGGACGAGTTGAGACTAGCTGCATACAGGTATGTGCTCTACTGAAATTATTCTTTGGGGAATACATTCCTGCAACAATTCCTTTCCATCTCCATCCTCAGAGCTATTAAATCTTATTTCCTTCACCTTCTCTGCAAGTCAACATTTTTTGATGCTGCATAGGACAACAACTTGAGAAGTCTCCACTTATACTGATAAATGTATCCCTCGTGTAATGGAAAATGTGGCATTCCAAATGACTGCAGAAGTAGAGACAGGCAAATAAATCAGACATAGAACCAAATCTATCATTGTTCAGTGTAAAATATTGTCTATGAAATCTTTTATCAAAGAACAAGGCAGGTTACTATGCTATCAGCACAGTGAGTCATTGATACGAAACTGAGGTTTTAAGTTGGGATCCTGCTTCTGTTAAAAAGAAGCTTTACCTACAACATAGAATAATCACCTCAGCTATGTGAGCATCACAAGCCTTCATAACCTGTGGTAGCATCCTGCACTACAAAAAGACAGAAACATTCTTAGAAAAAGGATTTGGCAGTAGGCTTCATTAAGCAGATTATGGTAAGATGTTCAAAGATGAATTAACAACAAGAACTTGAAGCTTTGCAAACAATGACCAAAACTAATAACATTAGAAAACAACCTGTCAGGAATTTATTGAGTAACCGTGAGTCTTGCTCTGGCTAGACTCACTCTGCAGAGCTACTGTAAGTGTAAGCAAGTAGTTGACAAGCACTCCAGTGGCAGACACAGGATTTATAGCACCACCAACATTTTAAGTATCTACCAGCAAGTAAAAAGAGCTGTCTCTGATGAAAAAAGCTATTCAAGAAAGCTTAATTTCTTTAATTTGGCATAAACATGGGTGGAGGATTCCTTCACAGTAAAAATAGGATCAGGCACATCAAACTGCCTCTTCCATTTGTGAAGCAAATATTTGAATTTGAAATATAGGCAAGTAGAAGAACTGAACTGAAATCACTTCAACTACCACATTAAACATGTCATACAGACAAATGAAATAGATGGGGAGATACAACTGATAAGAGCTCAGCTGAATGTCAGTGACAGTGGAGGAGATACACTTTCAGTGAATAAATTAGCCTCCTACCAAGACAAGCATCTGCTAGGGTCAAACGTGTCTCAGGATGTCTGATAGCTCTATCACTCTCAATGAACTTGCCCCACTGCCCAGGCGTGCAGCATGTCCTGCATAACACATGGGACAGCCGAGTAATCCCATCAAGGAGTCTGTCTGAAGGAAAGTGAAAGAGATTCCTCAAGAAATTACTGAAGCAGCAGATAGACATCTGACTACTGCCTGCTAGTTCAGAGATGAACTGAAGAGGGAAATCTTTCTTCTGATCCAGTAAATCTTTTCAAATGACCATTTGTACCTGGGCATCTAATGAACCCCAAGAAAAAAGAAATGGTTATATTTTTCTTGAAAAACTACTAATATCCCAAGGATGCACTGCTTCACAATAACTAACTGTCTCTTGCAGTTAAAGAAAGTTGACTTCTGCTTACATGGTCTACTAACTCAGCAGAGGTAGCAGCAGTCTAAATTTTTCAATGAGGTATACTAACTGGGAGTCTGAATGACTTGACTGTGTTCCATATGGTCATTCAGTTCTTTTAATCTGCTTTGCCCAGCCTGTCTCACATTAAGGACTCAAAACCTGCAAATCTTTCCACTCTACCGTAAGTGATTTGTAAGTAACAGGAATAAAGACAGACAGAAACATCTTGTTGTTCAAGGCACAACCAAAACCCCAGGTCACAAGAGAGACATCAAGTTCTAATAGAGGTTATCAGATGGGAATTTGATGGCTCTGTTCCTTCTCTACTCACAGTACAACTGTACTATTTAAAACAGTACCTTCATTCCATTTAAAGCCTTTGATTCACAAGAACCTAAAATCTATTCCACAAAGCAGCAGAACATTATTATACACATCAGGGTACTCATAAGCAAGTATACACACATGGAGGTAAGGACAGTCTATTACTGTATTTTCTAACTCTGTTAATATGGGTAGAATATGGCACAATTATCAACCTCTTGCACCCGTAGTGGTACTGGGATTTCTAAGAAGAAAGCTCTATGCCTGCTTGAACAAATCCCTCCCCCCTTTCTCCAAACTACTTGACAATATGCAGTTTAGTCATTAGGGTTTACAGGTCTTATTATTCACCTTATAGATCTCCAACCTATGCTACATATCTGTGCTGGATACAAAGGATTCATTTCCATTTCAGATGTCTAACTCCAGTCTGCAACTTGATCAACACTGAGTGAGAGTTCTTCCTCACCTCCCACACTGTTACTGATAAAATGTTTCTATCAAGAGATTCCATATTTTCCTTCCCCTTCTCTATCCGGGCTGACCCCAAAAAACACTCCAGAAAAGACGACAGGATCATAACCAAGCTCTAATTTCTAGAGCTGATCAACAGAATTTATATTTTTCTTTATAATTCAGATCATCACTTAAAACCAAACAAACAAACCCTACCTCCACAACTTTTAAGGGAACAAGAAATTAAAAACATTGATTGCTCTGCCTGGATGCTATGTACTGCAGCTTTCCGCATGTGTGAACAATTTCTATTTTAATTGTTTAAAACATCGTGTGCCTGCTCGATTTTTCAGTTGAATTCTTACCAACTCCCCGTTTCAGGGAAGATTATGCCCAGATGCAGCAACAGCGCCCTCTGTCCGAGGCAGAGAAAATGGCATTTAATGCCTCTCCTCTCCCAGAGCTGCCCATGTATTTAGTTAAATTTAAACAAACACATAAAACATTTGCTCGGCGATATTTTGACATCCACATTTCCACCCATAACACAGTTTTTACAAGATTTTTACTGCTGTTGCACACATCCCATTTACTTTTAAAAACTGTTTAACACGAGACTTGTTTTTACTCCGGAAAAGTAAATGACAAGTCACTTCAAGCTACTTGAAAGTCTGCTTGTATTTTTTTTCCAAACGTCCCTTTAATTATCTCCGCCAGAAAAGGCAATTACAACTCCTACCAACTTTCTTTACCCCACATAGAAAACCACTTGTTGGTTTCCCCTTCCCCACTCCTGCAGCAAAGCGTCAATGTGAAGAGAGGATTTCAAAATAGCACAAACGCTGACAAATCCGCAAAGTTGGGTTTTTTACGCTTTTATTTCGCCTCCATGTTTTCCCAGTTGCTCCGCTGAGAAGAAAATAATAAAAAACAAACCACGGCCTCCAAAAAAACATTACGAATTAAGAGACTGGAGAAGTGCAGCCCGAGGAGGAGGATGTGGTTGTAGTTTGACTTACCAATTTCATCCGGCTGTCTACTTTCCTACGTGCTTTTTCCAGCAGCTGAGCTCAGTGCTCAGGCACGTCCACCTCGTGTCAGGGAGCCCGGCAGAGCGCTGGGCCCGGCGCTGGATGCTACTGAGCGAGGGGAGCTGGGGTGGCTGCCGCGGCAGCGGCTGCTCTCTGCGCTCGCTCGCTCGCTCGGACCCAGCTGAGGAACTGCTTCCCATTCCCCAGCCCCGCTTCAGCGCTGCGGGCTTCGGGAGGCAGGGCCGGCCCCTGCTACTGTGCGGCGCTTTCTTAAAGGGACAAGCTCCGGCCTGGCGGGAGC
>NW_009737715.1:277-16583 GCF_000703405.1 Apaloderma vittatum | reverse complement strand
AACCTGAATTGTTCTATGATTCTATGATTCGCTATGTACTTAGAGAACAACTTTCTGCGTGGTAGCAGAAAAGCAATTCAAAGAGACCTTAACGAAATTCAGCAATACTGAGTCTTTTTTTATGAAGCCGTAGAGTGTATCTTAAAAGCACAAACTTGTACAATTTCAAATAGATTTCAGGAGTTTTATCTGATAACTAAACACGCTTAGCAGTAGAGAGTTGGAATTTGTTACTTAGTTGTGATTCTATAGACAGGGAGGACGATTTGATAAATGCAGCTCTTAGGGGGCCTGATATAAGAGTCCAGTGAATAGCAATTTACTACTTTCAAAAGAGTTTAGTTACAGCATTTGGTTAGGTTTAAAGCTTGAGTGCTTCAAAGGCCTGATTACTAGGGAAGAAAATAACAGTGCTGACAATGTAAAATTACTATAAAAAATAATTAATTAACATTATACTAATATACGTATGTGTAGTTTCAGTAAATTCAACTAGTATTTAAGCAGTGCAAATTTCATCAAAAGAGTTTTAGTTCTTGATGCATGTGTAATGGCTTCTGTCTAAAGTTTTTATGGTATTTTGCATGGCATGCATTAACACATTTCTGACAAATAAATACACAGGAGTAGGGTCCTCATTGCATATGGGAGGGGAGGAAAGAGTCACATTCAAAAAAACCAAATTTATATATTATGGCAGCATTTTTTAATAATTACTCTTTTTTAGTTTAGCCAATAAGCTCCTACCACAAGTGCTTGAATACATCTGATGTTTGCAGTTGCTGTTCCTCTAGAGAAACTTATTAAAATACAATACAAAGAATTAAAACTTGACTTCCACTTAACCTCAGGCAAGAACAGTGCATGACTGTCGGTGGAACTCTGATTACCGCTTTTGCACTCCCCCATCTTTACATAGTTCCTCCTTTCTTCAGCCCTGTTCCTCAGTGAAAAAGCAGGGTAGTGCTGTCCAGATAGCTACCAGCTAGAAAGAAGGGATGATGAAGAGTCAGGGGTCACAAATTATTTTTTTCCTGAAAAAAATTAAATCTATGCTGACCAGTATGCTGATCAAAACAGCTCTCTGTCAGATCATAAAGATTGCTTCAACACACATCAGGGCACAAGTAATGGACTTTCCCCAAATTTACTCCTCCTGTTCAAACTGTTAGAATGTAGCCTCTCAGCATCAGGCAATATTTTGTGTATAGACTCCAAATGATTTGGTTTAGTTTCATGTGACCAACCCTTAAACCAATCAGAACTTGCCACACAATCTTTGAGTGTCTGCAAGTATCTGTAGTAGATCACTGTTAAAATACAAATTCACATTCTCAAATTAGAAATGACCACTTTACAAGCATGTGGAAAAGCTTGAGAGAGATCTAAAAATGTTTCAGTTGCAAAATAATCTCGTATCTCATGTTGGAACACTTGCATTAATTAAGAATTTTGTAGTGACAGTAATTTTAAGAGTGCCATTTAAAATCATGACATTTAGGATCTCTCTATACTAAGTAAAAATTCAGAGGTTTAAATTGGGAGAAGCCTTCTGTAACTCTTCTCAACAAAGCATCATGTGAAAAGGAAGGTAACACACTCTCAACAAAACCAGGCAAGCCAGACAATATCACTCTATATTCTTTTTTTTAATAGATTTATTTTTTTTAAAACCAGTTCAATCTCTCAATTACTAGTGTAATCTTTAAAGTTTCTGCTGATGGAGAAAAGTTTCTACTTATCTTCCAAGAAGGGGATGATGGGAAGACATTGCTTAGTAGCCATCAACAGAACTCAGTCATGGGGCTTGGTGAGGAGACTGACCTACGATCACCAAATGAGTTGGTATATTTAGTTTTTTGAGGTGGATACGTCTGACAAAAAAAAAAAAAAAGGCTAGGACTATTGACTTGGCTTATGTAAGACACTGAGATTTCTTGTATTTAATAAATATACTACCAATTTCCTTCTGATAATCCGAGGCAAAACTTGCTTTGTGCGTGTAACTGTATAAACATACGGTATGTTTGGGCAAGCAGCTTCAAACAAAAATTTTCATTTACTGGAACTTGGTGTATCATTTCTTTGAAGGCAAGACTGGGCACTATGTTTAAACTAAACAAAAAGAACTCAAGCTGAAAAAAAAAGAGTAATCTTCGAATTCATTAAGGGAAAAATCAGAGGTGTGAAAAGGTGTGAAAGCACTATAGATATGAAACACTTCGTACTCATATATAATGAGTGAAAGCAAATATATATGACTGCATATTTATAAGCCTCATGCGTTTACACAGATGTACAAAATTCTAATACAAGAACAAGTAATCAAGATAGCATAAATAGATCAAGTGAAATTATTGTTCTCTTCTACAACTATTTATAGCTGATATTTGGCTCCAAAGCCGACGCTTCTTTGCGTATAAAAATAAGTAAGTACTCAGATCTCAACCATTTGAAATAAGTGGAAGGACCATTTTAAGAATCAGTAAATTGTAATCCACGAATATCACATTGCAGTAAATGATTTGCTTCAAGGTGTAATTAAATGTAATTAATATATTTATATATTTTAAAAATGTATTAATAACTTGTGTTTGTTGTGAAAAATAACATGAGAAACTGAGGAATTGATACTCAAATCAAATGAATATCCTTTTCTTCAATTTTACTCACACTTCAATGAAAAGGGTTTAAAATATATTTTCTAAATATATTTTTCTTTTAGAAAAGCAAAAGAAAAAGAGAAAAATCAAATTCATAAGAGAGAAATACGGTAAGTAATTAGAGTCATGTCACACTCCTTCTGCAAAATATCTCCATACATAGAGTTCTCACCAATGCCTAGTAAAATCCATCGGACTTTCCTCATCTATCTGTGGGCAGCTGAGCCCAGGATTTCCCACTTCTCAGGGAACTTCAGTCCCTCTAAGCCATGCTGAGTGTCCTGAAGCGAGGTACATCGCTGACATGTTCTCTTTTCCTAAACAAGTATAAAATAGAGCAGGTACCAAAACCTTCTTCCCAGAGAAGGCAACCGCTAGACTGGGGCAGTGTTCTCACTTGTTTTCTCCATCAGAGCATAACAGCTCTGAGAGGCGATATGGTTATTGGAAGTATCCATGCCAGAAGTGCTGTGCAAAGTAAATGTACGGGTTCAAATCCTCTCCAGCAGTGGATGGAAATTATCCTACACTTGCAACATCTGGACTGTACAGTTTTGGTTCCTGAGTAGATATAGGAGATATTCAGGTACACACTCAAATATACACTTTGAAATTTGCATTAGCATGATTATTGAATTGTTATTTTTTCATTTTCATTAATTGAATTCATCATGTCAATTCACCTAAAACATCAACTAATTGAAAATACAATGCACATAACATAAAATACTTTAAGAAATTAATCTTCTACAAGCTTTCTTATATTTGTCTCCCATTTGTATTTACTACAAGCCCCTTTTTACGTGGCGATGCACCTTAGGAGCTCTGCACTAACGACAGAGTAGGAAGGAGACTATTCTCTTTTACACTTTCAAAACACAGTTTTATACTTCATACCCTAAAATGCCCATCCATACCAGAAATAAAATATAGGTCTTGAGGGTGTTCCCTTCCACCAGACACATTCAGAAATGCCCATTTTCTTCAGTATTCCACTTGTGTCCAGGTCTCTCTGCTATTTAAGCAGATGCAACGTAATTTTAGCATTTCATTAAAATTTCTCAGTTTACACATGGCACGCTCCAGTCTTACCATCCCTTTGACAGCATAGTGTTTTGCCTTCATCACCAAAACAAATCAGCTAATTATACAACTAGACAAAGCAGTGATCAGATCTGACATTCACTTGTTTAAAACAAAAAGCAAACAAAGCAAACAAGATAAAGAACACACGACGTTGAAAGATGTTCTAGTTACTGGCCTAAGTAACCATGATCTTATTAGTTTTACCTCTGCTCCTTTCATTGTCTTTTCATGCCATTTACCCTCTAATGCTCCAGGAAGCTCCACACAAGCATGTCTGAGTAAAACCTCACCACCATGAGCAGCTCAGTAAAGGGTATACAAACCTAGGGAATACAAATCAAGTTTCTGGTGATGTAAAATCCAACTCTGACATTGATAAACATTAGTCAGTATAAGCGAATGTGATTCCAGAATGGCCCTTTTGCAATTTAATTCAGTATAAGGAAACAAAGAAGTTTTTCAATTAAATGGCTTTGTTTATTCTTAATAAAGCATACAATCAAATCCCTTCCAAAAAAACCCCATCAAAATAACTCAAGTGTACTTATTTAAATGCTTTTTTGATCTGCAAAACAAGAAATAACCTGCAATGTCAACACTCAAAGACACTGCTTTTACATGCAATGAGGCCTTTTCTTCTTCCAGTACACCTTTGCTAGCAGCAGTACTGCAAGTCATGTACATTCCTTGGTTGTAATTAAAAACATTTTGTCACAGGTATACATAACACTGAAGTAGATGGTCAAGATTTATTTCTAAAATAATTTTACAAACTATGATGTGAAAGTATTTATTGAATTATGGCAGATTATTGGCTTGAAATACATTTGTTAATTATTTTATTTTAATTTAGTCATGGTTTTATAAATGGTTGTTGACACACTGGAGATATTTGTTACCAACATGCAGATTAATTTAAAATTCTCTTCTACCTTCATTGAGACAGAATCATCTGAGTCATAGTTGTTATACAAAATATATATGTTAGATAAAGGTTTCTTCCTCCAAAGTTGCTTTTATTTTTTCATTTTTTTGAAAAGAAAGGAAATCACTGTAAGCTTCAGAAAAACATGTCAGTTTTCAGTGAAAAATAAAAGATTGATAAAGATATTAAGATCTGAAAATTTATTCAAACTTAACCACATGCTTTGTTACACGATTCACCTATAAATATTTATCAGAAAAAAAATAAAAGGGAATTATTTAATAATCTACTTCTCCACTTTATATTTTGGTAGTGTTTTGTTTTTCACAGCTGGCTTTGAAGTTTCTTGGTACAAAAAAAATCTCTTTCTCCAATCTTCAGGCACTCAAACAGCGCAGTCCATATTCCTTAACAGCAAAGCCCCCATTCTGCTCTCAAGATCAGCCACACACTAAAGGTTAAGGGTGACAGGGGAAAGTGTTTGCCTGCAAGCAAAGTTGCCTGTAATTGTAGCCACTGATAATCAGCTCTAAAATAAGCACTCAAGGGGGCTTTGGTCAGGGACTTATGACCTGAGCTATAAACAATAGCAAAAGCACCAAGGAAGCTATTTACTCCCACACAGACGATGATAGTTCTTTTGATACAAAACAAAAAGAGCTTCCTTTTACTGTGGTGAATAAAACACCAACTGCCCTCCTCTATCTTCCATCCATATTCACTTAAACTGAAGTTGTCTAAATATAATAAATAGGTTTCTGGCTTTCAGCAAATGAAAACATTTTACTGTGGAGATGTCGGAACAGGTTCTAGCCACAAGCCAATATTCCTCAGAAAGACAAAATCTAATGTAGTTGAATATTTATGTTTCATTTTTGTAGGACAGTGAGTTATGAACTATTCAAATACGTTTAAGCTGAAGATGTGTAATAACTAGAACAGCCAAATAGATGTTAATAATTCATTCACGGAGAACAGCATTGATCTGTAAACTGCAAATCAAAATACACAGTATGTGAGAAATGGAACATGAAGCATATTCAAATTATTCTGATATACTAGTTCTGCAAATGCACAGCACCCATAGGTGACATTTTTAAAAAATCAGTTTTACCATTTACAGCTTCGTATTGCTAGAATTCTGAAAGATGTTCAGGCACAGAGTCCAGATGCTTTCAACTATCTAGGTCCCCAGCTCATTCCGAAATCCAAAGATAGGCTCCTGACTTCCATCTCAGATTTTCATCTAACATCCTATAGATTTGCACACTCTGTGTGGAGCACTGCCTAAAACCAACATTTTCAAAGCTGTTCCAGAAATGGAAAAGTTTGTACTGGAAATGTGAAAGCAAGTTAAATATCACATTCCCTTCACTCATTTTGCCAATGGCATAAAATCAGTACATACATTAAATGTTAAGATGAGCTGCTACTCAGTGACGCTCCATGGAATTACAAGCCAGTTGCCCAAGCAGGAGTATCTCCTACTATTTTATGTGGATTCATAGTACCTGCGTTCCTGGGCTATAAAGCCAGCTCTCCTTTCCTAAAGCACGTCCTAACTCCCTGCGCTGTGAGGAACAAGTGTAGGAGTGGAAGTTCACTGCAGCTCTCCTATCCTTTCTACAGAAAGATAAATTTGGTCTAGCCTGTGGAGAATGTAAAAGTTGTCTGTGGCTTAGAAACAATAGAAACAACGATAGTCACATTGAGCAATGTTCATACGATCTTGGGGAATGAGGGAGGTGGTGATGATTGCTGAATAACACTGACAGGTTGTATAATACTGAAGGAGTATTCCTCAGACCTGTCTTGACGAGAATCATCTCTTGACAAAAGAAAATTAGCCTGCATGTGAATGACAGAACACAGCATCCAGGCCGACTACAGGGAAATCTACCTTCAGGAAACAAGAACAGAGAAGAGTTTAAAGGAAAGCAATAAAATTCAAACCCATAGCTCAACTCCTTTAAATAGCAAACTAAAACCAAAGACATTTAATTGGATTCGGTCATCTTTTACGTCGTATGTAGTTCATATCTAGTTACGTAATAGGCATATGAAATAATACAATTATTAGGTTCTGGATTTAACTCTTTTCAACATCAGAAACTTTGAAACTGTCTTTAGATTTCTTCTTCCATTTCAGAGAGATCAGTCGTCACAATAAATTCACTACTTCAATAAATACACAACAATAACGTGTACAAATCCTACTCAATTTTTCAACACACAGCAATATATTACTGCATTTAATATTCTGTTTTTATAAAACACCTTTAAGTTAGTCAAAGCATGTATTTCAGATATTTACTGCGAGAATGCATCCAATTAAAAGTCAATTTTGGTCACGTGGGCACCTAAATTAGATTACTTATCTCTCACTTGTCCCACACATGCGACATCCACTGCTTAATAAGCCACCGGATTTCAGACATTTTCGATTTTGACCCTTTTTTAATGCTCTGTTAGATTGCCTACCATCTGGCAGTGCTTACTCTTGCTACCACACTCCCTTTGCATTACACAAGTGTGTTTCTTATATCTTTAATGTGATAGATGTATGCAACACCAGAATTCCCAAGCTGGCAATAAACGGGCTGAGGGGACAACTTCAGCAAAGTATCTTGTTACTAAGTCTATGGTAACAGCATGTTCAATTACATTAGGTTTCAATTTTCAGCAGAAAGCTGCCAACCTGCCCAAGTCATGGGAAATAGAAAATGTGCATACAATTTATTTTTTTAATTATTACAAGGTGTTTATCTACAAACTATGGAGAACACCTAGGATAACTTCTCCCTGCTAGTCTCAACAAACAGCCCAGTATCTTCCAGCTAACAGACTCCGTAAGAATGGAAAACTACGTAGCAGTGATAATAAGTTGAGGAAAAAAATAATCAATGAATCATTGGAATTTATATAAGGGAATTCATTATATTCTTCAGGAAGAGATGTAGGAGGGAGAAGAAAAAACAGAATAATAGAAAAAAGAACTTGTATTTTTTAAAAAATAAATCTGTCAGGGACTACGTCGCCATATTCTTGCTAACTCTGAAATGAGAACTGCAAGTTGCTTATAGCTCGATTTCACTACTTGAAATTTAGACCATACGAAATGCTATAAATAAAAGACGGAAAAAGCAGGATTCAGTATTTGGGGAGTCACCTAGATAACAGTTTCCATGAACACTGGACACACAGCCCTGAAAAGCAGGACATCTCTGAAGTATACTCAGTAAGGTGAGTAACAAGGAAGGTCCCCAACTATTAACCGAAGCTTGAGCTGTATGACTGATTTATTTTACCGCTTCCGTTTTGTTTCCAAGTTTGTGTCTAACAGACTAATCCCTAGTTAGAAGCAGAAACCTTAGTGCTACTACGAGCTTGTCTGGCACTAAAGACAAGGTGAACCTGAGTGACAGACAAGCTTGGCTGTTACCTCCACTGAGAAATCAAGTGCAAGACAAGTCCATATGCAGCCATTCCAAGGAACCTGCAAGACCAGGATGTCGTTGGGGAACGCAGAAGCTTGCAAGTGTGTACCATTAGGAGTAATAGGATGTTTTAGGGGGTAGTATTAGCTACTGCTTGTTTCACAGAAGTCATAAGCCCTTCCTGAGTGAACAGACGACTGAAGTCACTCAAGAGCCTGATGGAAAGCCTCACAGTAGTCATGCGAAAGCTCGACTGCAGCCCTGCAGCCACACGTTTATTCCACCTCCTGCATAGAGTTGGATAGAACTTACTCTACGTATATTATAAAAGTTTGTATATTTTCCATAGCTTTGACCTACAGCAAGTTAGAATAATCATTTATCATTAGGATCTGATGATATATTATCATAAATTTACCACAATCTACATATTGCTTAGTGTCAGATCATACCAGAGCTGCTACTGCGGCAGTCATGCCATAAAGACAGGTGATTCTTGGAGCATCTGGGAAATTATTATAAAACACAACAGAACCAGCCAAGGAATTATTAATGTTGTCATACTGTACTCTGCAGACAGGAAAGAAAACAACTGGAGGCAACTAGAATAAACAACATATAGAACTGGAAGGTTTTATAGAGTGAGGCCACATTTTACTTCTGTGGAGCTCTTTATACACTGGACCTTTGGCTTCAGTGGATTTCAGACTGAAAACTCAGTGAAAAAGAGTAATACTACCCCCCACCAAAAAAAAAAAAAGGTAGCCAAAACACTGCAGTCAAAATAATTTTTATGTATATTGGTTATTTTAAATTATATCATTTAAAAAACAAAACCACACACAAAATAAAAAAAATCCAACCTACCTTTGATTGTGAGCATAAAGCAACTTGTATTCTTTCATTTGTAAATAAAATATCTTACTAAGAATAGTGAATAATTAACATTTTGAGATAGAAAATGTATTAATATCAGCAGCCTTCTAAATTCCAGTAATGTATCAATTTAATTGTTAAATAACATGTCTCATTATTTAAGATATCCAGATAAACAACACAGAAGTTCATAAAATAAGAACAAAATCCTATTCTTAACTACATGATACAACTCCAGTTGTGGGAACTTCACTGGCATAAATAAAAAAGGGTTTAGGGTTTGTTGGGTTTTTTTGTTTCTTTTGGGTTATTTTAATTATATAATGGAAATAGACTGCTTTTCTTCTGTAATCAAATGAACATGTTCTGAACACAAGGTTACTCCAGACATTCCAGTTGCACTGCAAGCCAAGGCAATAAGATTATTGAAAAATATCGTGCAGCTTGCCTGAATCTGACTACCACCAGATTAAAATACATTAGCAGAGATTTTATGGAAGCTAAATGACAGTGTCCTTGAGGTAGTACTGACATTGACTCCAGCTGATACAGTTTTTGGTCATTATCATACCTTACTACGTGTCTAGAACGAGCACTCTAATAATTAGAGCTGAATACACTATGATTTTTTAAATTAAATCATGCCTCTGGGAAAGAAGCAGGGAATAGACAGCTAAAGGACTTTCAAGCAATTAACAAGAACTGTACTGTCAGGTTAAAAATTAAACATTGCAAAGTAGGTTAAAAGTTTCATCTCTCTCAAAAATTGCATGTTAACACCAAAGACAGCTCTCAGGCATGCTGTTCAGTGAAAGAAGAGGCGAAAATGGATACCTCTTATTTACAATCAAATTAAGTAAATTTCTCTAATAATTTTCATATTTTACCCTCCTCTTTGAAAATAGTATTTTGCCTTCTATTACCTTCAGAGTTTCTCACAAAAAGGCAACAAAGTTTAATTAAATATTATGTCACCAATCTCAGGTAGGCAGAAATGCACTTTTGAAGTGACCTCTGATTTCGTATGTCTCTATTTCTGCAACGCCAGGCTGAACGATCAGAAACTGAGCCACTCAGATTTTAATGTGATTATATAACCATAAAAAGCCTAAGCAACTTATCAAATGTTATGCATTTTTAATTTAGTTTTGTAACCAGCAAAACCCCCAAACCAAATTATAAATCCAGACCTTTTACTGTTTCATGATTTTATATAGTATTCCAATTCACAGTTCCCTCTATACACTCAAGTACAAGGACCCTAATATAAAGGGAAAAAAAATGACTCAATTATAGGCATTGCTTATTTTGATGAGCTAACAAATAAAGTGCCAGTACATATTTGAAAATGTGCAGTCTTGGTAAAATAATCAATGGGAATAAGAGAATCAGTATTTTTTCCCCATGGGCCCAAGAATGATGCTGATCTTACAAGATCTAAATTTTGAGAAGTATCTAGAGAGAGAGAATTAATCAAGCAGGTTTTTTCCTCACTACAGTCGTAACATAAAAAACCCCACAGAAAACTGAAGAGATAGTCTCATGATATTGAGCATCTCAGGTGAAAACTGAAAGATTCACATATGGCTTCCTCAAAACATGATCTTTTAGATTACTCACAGGAATTCTGTAACGTTTTGGTCTAATTTTGTTTTTGTGGTGCTTTGTTGTTTGGGTTTTTTTAATATATCTCAAAAATAGGATGAATATACTTGCCTTTATTTCGAATGTGAAGGTGAATATTCTGAAATTAAGCACCTTGCAGAAAAAAAGAAATGCATATTTCTTCACAGGTGCTGCCAGCAGTCTTCAGAACATCCCAAGTTAAATTAAATGTACCTCAGAAAACTGAGGAATTATTTGAGTTATGCTTACTGAGCTCTTCCTCTGTGGTAAACTGCATTCTATATTCAACTACACAACATGCCAAAAGTATGGAAAAAAATGCAATGAATGGACTGTTAGTCTGGAATTAGAATGGACATAATGAAAATTGGGAAATCTTCAACACATACGTGAGCTCAAACTACGCATTAGTATTCTGCATTATCTGGAGACAGAAGAATGTCTTAATAAAATGAACTGCTTTCCTTGAACAAAGGATCCTTCCTGTATCGCCGGACATCTGGAAGGTGAGTGGCTGCTGCACCAACTTCAGTCGTGGACTCAGCTGGCTTGCTTTTGTGATTCTTGAAGAAAATCTCAAAGCGGACAAGAGCACATGGCCCTCATAATCACAAAAGCACAACATAAATTTCTACATACCCTTTTTCATTCATACGTGCGTACAACTGGTACAAAAATAGTTGCCAGTAGCTAGCATTAGTCAACTAAATTTCATAACAAATAAATGGGTAACAGCCAATGGTGAGACACTATTCAATATTAAAAATAATAGGAACTGAAGATGAAGAACAACTTATTGCATTTCTGGCCCAAATTACAAATCAAAGCATTTCCAATAGAATATTTCATTGTTTATTTTTGGTCCTGCTTCCTAAATGTCTAATTTAGATATTTGTTACTGCAATTTCACCCCATTACTTCCATGTAATTTGTTTCCTCTTTGTAACATCTACTTATCTGTTTGAGGACTGTTCTCATATTTCTCTTCAGCTTGCCTTTAGGGAAGGTGCATTTTATCTGTGGAACTATCATGAAGCTTAATATATAACTTACCGTCAGAAAGAATATTAAGAATTTTCAAGCATTATAAATGCGTTATTTAGATTAATGCTACAATTATGTCATTTTATCCTTTGGGCCATTTATAGAAGTGCAGAAATTGTTGGAATGCTGCAAATGAAAAGCCAAGCTCTACTAATAATCTTTTTAGTACTAAATGGTTCTCTACATTTAGTCATGTACAAAAAGTGAATGTTGAAGTAACAGGCACAGTACAAAGATTTTCTTAAACAGAAATACAAATTATAGTTGCCACAACAGTGAGACATGCAAGACAGTCCTAGTTAAAACTGTGCTTCAGTTGTACAAAACATAAATATTTTCTTAAAAAGAAATTGGTTTCTGCAACGAATATACACAGTATAATTATAAATCTCTGATTACCAGTTTATTAGCAAATAATTAAAATATTTCAATACTATAAGAGAATCTCACGAAAAATCCTGTTACAGGACAGAGATGACTACCTCGAGAATCCAAAACTATAGACATTTCATACTCCTACACTGCCAGTGACATAATCTACCCATTAAAACCCACGCTAATTTGTATCTGATCTATTTAATATAAAGTAACGTGATTTATATACTTAATTTTGCATACATACATGTATATCAATGACATTTAAGTACAATACAACACACTTTGCCTTCATTGCATATAGCATTACCTTCCAACTCTACTCCTTTATATAAACCTAAGTATGTAACAGCTCACAAAAAGAAAAATCTCATTAGCTTCAACTGAGACATTAGAGACGTGACAAAAGAGAGGGACAAAGTGCTTAACCTAAGCTTCTTAAAATATAAATAATAGGTATAACACATAGAGTGAAGACTAGTCCCAAAGAACAGTCTTTAAACCAATGCAAATACGAATTTTAGAAATATGTATGTGAGCGGCACATACATTAAATACAGTCTACTGTGTTAGGGTGACTGCTGGTGGTCAAAGTCAGGTGCAAAAGATAGGCAGAAATTAAAAAGAAAAAGCAAAGTTCAAAATGGAGGGAAGTATAATAAGAAACATGAGGCACACTAATAGTTTGCGGTTGTGACTTACAGTCTGGCACATAATTAAGAAATTATGCTGTATGTGTGCATAAAAACATGGATGGCTTGCATAACACTACACAAAATAACTGAATGTTTTTTAATAGCAACAGACACAAAAATAATCTTCCATAAGTAACTAGATGTACGCACGCGAATATTATTGTGTCTTTCACTCTGACTAAAACCCACTGAAATCTGACATTACAGTTATTTACAAGGTAGCATTGATAAAGCTTTCTATGTTTTATAAGGATTTATATGATAAGCCTCATACATTTACATGATAACTGTCCAATGTGTATAAAAAAAGGTTTTGAAACACGTTAAAAGAATCTGACATACCTTTACTATTCACTGTGCTCCGAAATTTTCTGTTCAAGTTTCAGAATTAACTCTGCTTTTATTTTTCTGTTACCATTAAAATAAGGCTTTATGCTCCTTGAATACATGAGAGTTACCCAGAGAGATAAAATGTCAACAGGGTTTTTTTTGCTATTGTTGCAAATCACCTCATACTTTGTATTCATCTACACAGGAAAAAGACCTTTAGCACTGCCTGCGCTGCACCTTTTCACCGGCTACTCTGCCAGACAACTCCATATCACGGTGTTTCTCTACTTCATCTGGAAATCAATTAAAATTTTTGTCCCCACCTGTGGTCAAAGGCTGTTCACAAACATCAAACTGAGAACTTTAGCTGTCAGAGTGCAAAAGCTACATTTACTCATACACATACTCTACCCCCTTTCTCCATATATTGCGATTTCTGGTAAAAAAATGCTCCTCTGATCTAGTGGGAGGTGTCCCTGCCGTGGCAGGTACATTGGAACTAGATGATCTTTGAGGTCCGTTCCAACCCAAATTATTCTATGATTCTATGCAATTCTATGGCTCCGGAGGTAGTAACTTTGTTCCCTTTTCAGACTGCTGACTACAGATGCCCTAGCCAATGTGGTAAAAAAATCAAGATTTCCATGACAGTGCAAGTTTCTCCGAGTACCCACAAAGAAAGAGGGAGGGAGGGATGTGCTACAGGGCCCGAACAACAGCCCGGGCACATGCAAGTAAGCCCTCTAAGCATTAAAATCCTTACATGCTGAAGGACACAGAGGAATTAATCGTCTTAAAAATCAGCCACATACATTTCCACTAATAGCAGAGGGCTGTAACATACAAAAGTCATACAAAGCCCACGTCCACTGTGACTCTGCTATGAAATGAGTGAAGCCTGTGCAGCGGCAGCAGAACCATGCACGGTCGCTCCCATCTCGCGTTGGCTTTGCGCTGCTCTCATCCGGCAGCTGCGAGGCCACAGGGCTGGACCGGCAGCTGTCTCCTGCGGGCTCATTCTTCCACACGTGAGCCGGGATGGCCGGAGGCACTCGCTGTCTCACAGAAAGCACACAGGACTTCAATAAACTCTAACCAAAGGACTGACGATAAAATTACTTTTGTAAGTCATGCAATTACACAGAATTGTTGTCCAAGTTTAGAGATGCAGTAATTACAGCTGTGAAGAGATAAACAAAGGTTTTGTGCTGGGTTTGATGTGCATTAGGTGCTCGGTTTACATAACAGCTTCGGAATTAGACATTAACCTCAGAAGACTGAGAAAAGACAACCAGGAACACAACGGTCCCCTTGTGGAAATATTATGTAATACTTATTGAACTTAATTCTCCAAGGGTGTACCTGCCTGATGAAGAGCCAATTCTCCCCTGAAGTACGGGCAGGACGGAGAGCCCTGCAAGGATGCACCTAACCAATTCACAAAGCACCAAGTTTACAGTCGCAGCTTGCACACCCCGTTCACACCAAAAAAGGGAAGCAGGAGGGGGCAAGAATGCTGCCCCCCTCCCCAAACAAGATAGCAAAATATTGTTTAGTGTAGAAAAATGTATAAAGTTTTATGAAAATTCATGAGAATCAGTGTAAGAAATGTAATCAAATGCATCTCATAAAATGCATACAAGCATGTGGAACTAGAAAAAGACAAAAGTAAATGAGAATCCACAGGAGCCCATAGCAGAATTTACCCATGTCTTACAGGGTAAACTTAATATTCTCCTAAGTGCATGTATATTTAAAATTTACTGTGATGCCCATTTTCATATGTGCCACAAACACCCTAAAAATAGCTAAATGTACAAACTTACCCTAAGTCTTCCCACTTGGATACCACAAAATATTTGATTTTTAACTTTTTCTTGTTATTTTGGTAGAAAATTTAGTTCTTTCCCTTGGAGGTATCAACAGTAACACAGTGAAATTCAAATATCCCTGTCTCTTTGGATGTTTTAAAGCTTGTCTACATACAAGCATTACATTGTTACCAATACGCAAAAATAAAATAACTCCATCCTTGCATATGCATTTATGCATACGCAGTGGAGACACTGTTGGGAGGCACTTACTAGCATTGTCGCAATTTCCATACAGTAAGATGAATACACTATATAGTATAACTTCTTCATCTATTTCTAAAAACACTGCCACCCAGAAAAAGAGGATTACCAGTATACAGTTGCAATTTGTTCAGGAGAAACAACACAAACATCTCATGTTTCTCACTGAACCTGACCTATGGGCTAAAATATTGGAACCAGACCAGGACACATCATCTCAAGACTAATGAAAGACTAAGAACTTTATTTATTTAAGAAACAAACACCTCCACTCTAATAAAAGAAAAACATAATAATGCCCCATAAAATACAAAACTAAGCAGACAACAGGCCTGGAAAGGATGCCATGTTGTTTACTCCTATTGAAAAAATAAGTAAACATATGCTAAGATCTCTAAAACTCCCCACAGAAAGAATTAGGACAGAATTAGAAGATATATCTGTAATGAAACAGAACCAACACGCCTATCACCTATTTCACATAGCAGCTTAAAAAGTTACATGCTGCACAGTATGATGCATAAGGTCCTACTGCCCAAAACACGATCGGCTTCTGCACCTCACTCAGAAACCAAGCCTACAATAAAACACGCGAATCTACTTGCAAGGATAACGTCATTCATTTTAATGGTATGCTCACGTGAATAAAGTTACTCATGCACACACACGGGTAAGTAAGAGGCTATCAGACCCCCTTAATCTCCTATGCATGCTACCACAGCACCAGATGTGACCTGCTACACATCCCTCTCCGTCTGGCAGAAAGGGAGTGGGTGGACTCCTGGCTCTCTCCCCCTTTAATGCACCTGCTAGTGCAGCTGAGCTGGCATGCAAGGAGGAAAAGGTACTCCAGGAAAAGAACAAGTGCAGATTATTGCCTCCAGAGTGCCAGGGAAAAAATGCAGGGATCTGAAGCATGATTTCAAGTCATAACTGAGTGCTGCCCTGCTCCTCTGCTCTTGTAGCTCTGGGGCTTGAATGCCAGATGCTAGCACAGCTCACTGCATAACACCTCACTCTCAGTAGTCCCAGAGAAACTTAGACTTTGGAAGTATTTCCTCCTGTTCCCACGGGAAGCACGTTCCGTTTAACCTACTTATTCTTAGAAGATCCACGCAGCTATTGAACGTTCTGGCCCTTCCTTTTTTAAACATGGTTTCCAGCGCAATTCGGT
>NW_009737715.1:0-246 GCF_000703405.1 Apaloderma vittatum | reverse complement strand
GGCGGGCTGTTCACTAAAAGCCACTGATCAAATGCGCTTAACGACACCAACAGCAAATATCGCGGAGAGTGCTAAATTTACAGAGGCGTGCAGCCAGCGGGCGTGGAGGGTACAACGAAATAATCCCACACTTAGATAGGATGAAATAACCCCTCACTCGAAATTTTCAAGGCAAGCACCACTTTCCCAGGAATTCATTTTGTGTGAACACCCCCCAATTCCGCCGCTCGCCCCACTTCACTGCAT
>NW_009737714.1:0-7531 GCF_000703405.1 Apaloderma vittatum | reverse complement strand
AACATTCTGTGATTCTGTGATTCTGTTCATTAAGGAATGCTACTTAAACATTTAGGACTCAGACATGCACGTGTTTAGCAAATGACCGTGACTTGATTTTGTTTAGCGGCCCTTGTCCACTATCATTCCATCTCACCCACCAAGGTATTGATGACCTCTCAAGAGAGGTTGCTGTTTCCAGAAAATGGAATACATGAATCCTGCTGAGCCGCTTCAGCACAAAGAGTCACTTCAATGGCTGCTGGAAGTGAGCTGCGCCAAGTTACTGGATGTTGTACTGAAGCAGACAAGGAGTGCTATCATGCTTCCTCTTCTAGAATGCAAACATGGTGAGGGGGCAGTAATAAAAGTTTGTTGGGAGAGGGATGCCTGTAACTGTTTGCAAAATGATCTCCGTGCAATCCTGAAAATGAAAACAACAAAGATCCTGCAAGTGCATCGCCAAGAAAGGCTTGGAAGTAATTTCCCATCAACCAGGGCAAGAGCGGAAGAGCAGCTGTTAGTCCTCTCCTCACACCAGCACTCTCAGTGACAACGCTATGGAGAACCAGGGCAGAAGGCTGCTGCAGCAGCTTGCTTTGTCCCTACTACATCTACCGCAGGTCCTGCAGGGATCCCGTGTTACCATGTAGAGTGACTGCAAGTTTTAGTGGCTGCATCTGCTGGTCCTGCCCACTGCAACAGCTCTGATTCCAGGCAGATCAGACCTTTTCCAAAAACCTGCTTCCCCTGACTACCAGGTAAGATAAAGCAGCAATGAGTTTTCACCTCCTGAACACATCACGTCCATACCTCTATCTCTGAGCAACCAGCTTAATGTGCACCCCCCTGAAATTTATGCAGGCTTCTAAATCACATAGTCTGGAACTATGATGGTTAGAGTAGAAAATGTTTTAAAGAGACTAGTTAATGGATCTCAGAGAAGCTGTAGCAATGAATTGTCTTCTACATACTGCTGGTGTGTGTTCTTCAGCACTGCAATTCCTCTGCTCACAACCTTCCTTATATTTAAAGAGAGAGTTTAGCAGTTGTAATTCCAATAGTCTCCAAATATTTCAATGAAAAAACTACTTCTGGACAACAAATGCAGGTAGTTGATAGCCTGATCTGAAAGTTTTTTGGGTTTTTTTTAAGATTATGTAACACTTTGTGCATAACTATCTGACTATTCTAGCAGTAAGATGTGACCAATATGACATTTCTGATACATTTGCAATTGAATATGACTGCATTTCAAAGCAAAACAACATGTAGTACATTATATGCTAAGGATTTCAAAAGTTGCTATGACAATGAAAATGCTAGGTTATTCACAGAAGTTATGAAAAATCAATAATGACATCTGCGAAAGATGATCAAGGTAATACAAACTGCCTTACATTTGTTAAAAGATAATTAATACACATAGAAAGGTCTGGCTGATAAGGTAATGTCAGGTATCATCCTCTTTCACGAACACCATCTTTTCTAATTATTACTTATCGATAATGTTGGCATCCCTTTACCCAATAATAGTTACACAGGCAGGATCAGGAACCTTTACATGGGAAACTACTGCTGTGCTGCTCGTGATAGGTGAGACACATCTAAGGAACATGCCTAAGAAGGCGCAAGCAGCTGCATACAGCTCTGGAAACACTCGGCAAGCAGTAACAGAGAGGAACAGAAGATCTGCTTCCCATAAATTCTAGTCTAACCAACAAGTCTATGATCCATGCTATCCAGCACAATAGACCAAATCTAACAGTTGATAACCTAAAATTTCCTTACAATATGACACAAACCAGCTAACTGTTTAAAAAGAGTTACACAGACAGATACTTGAAAAGTTAGGTCATGACACATGGTTAACACAGTAGTTCTACAGTCAATATTCCCACCGGTGGCCAGTCAATTCTTTTTTATGCCCACCCTGATTTCAAGCTGTTAGCAACTAGAAAAGCATTTGCACTTTAAAGGGTATTGTATGATGGAGCTTCATTCATATAAGAACTGATAATCATTTTTTAGGATAATTGTGAATATAAATGAAGCACAATAAATAATTGTTAATATCTTTACAGCCCTACTTGCTATAATTATTTTGTGGGTAACTATGCTAAAAACATAAGCAGAAGAGACTCCCCAGTTCTAGGGGCTTACCACATACTTTTTTTTGATTGTTTTCATTTCTACTGAATTTTTTACAACACAAGCACAGACTTTAAATTCTGTTATTTTTTGTGATTTAATAATGCATCAAATTTATTCTCAACAGCAAGTAACAAAATATCCTGCTAGGATGCATTACTTTTGCATAGAATCAAAGATTCATACAGATTTACATGATGTAAAAGTTACTCAGAAGTCAGTAATTAAGCAATATTGATTGGCAAGAAAACATTTAGTTGTACCTGTGCCTAATTAATTCAACAGTGACATTCATCAGTATCATTTTGAATATCCCAGAGTAGTATTAGTTACTAGCAGCACACAGTTATAAATATTTTAACAGCATATTTTCTAAGAATATTAGAATTTTTATTTTCATAATAAATGGCCATAAGCACATTGCTTCGATTTATAAGATAATAGTTCCGTTACAATCTCTGATCTGTAGGTTGAGATCATCATTAGTAAATGCTGCATCTGTATACAGATTAAATTATAAATGGTTACACACTTCAAATACAAATAGATACACATTTGTGTCTAGATATACTGAATTCAAGGAGCAACATGTATTCTGCATGAACAATATGACCAGTTAGCATTACAAAAAATCTGCAAACTGACTTTAGAGTACCAAAACATAAAAATCAAACACTAGAGACTAGCTAGTCTACAGTAAACTCATTTTCATTCTACCTTCTTCTTGGTTCTGAATCTATTCTCTTTTAGTTTAAAATCATTACCCCTTGTCCTATTACTATACTCCCTGATGAAGAGTCAGAGCCTGCTAAAAAGTCTGTCCCCATCTTTCTTTAAGTATTGAGGCAATAAGGTCTCTCCAGAGCCTTCTCTTCTACAGGCTCAATAATGCCAGCTCTCTCAGCCTGGCCTCACTGAAGACATGCTCCTGGTCATTTTTGTAGCCCTCCTCTGGACAGGTCCATGTCTTTTCTGTGCTGAGGACTCCAGAGCTGGATGCAGTACTGAGGGTAGGGTCTCATCAGAGCAAAGTAGAGGGGGATGATTACATTGTTTGATATGCTGGCCATGCTTCTTTTGATACAGTTGACTTTCTAGGTTGTAAAATGCATTTGCTGAGGATGCACTCGATTCCACTGGCCATGTCATCGACAAAGATATTAAGCAGCTCTGGTCCCAGTACAGATCCTGGAGGGACATCACTCATCACTGTTCTCCATCCAGCCTTTGAGCCATTGATCACTCCTCTCCAGATGCAACTATCCAACCATTTCTCACCCACCAAACTACATCAATTAAATCCATATCTCTCCAATTTAGAGATAAAGATGTTGTGGGTGACCACGTCAAAGGCTTAGATGATATCTGTAGCAATTCCCTTGTCCACTGATGAATGTACTGTCCAGTAGCCTGTACAATTCATATACTTTTATACATATTACATACATAGTAATACATCACGGAAATTCTTCACAGAAAGAGTGGTCAGACACTGGAATAGACTGCCCAGGGAGGTGGTTGAGTCACCATCCCTGGATGTCTTCAAGTGTCGTTTACATGGGGCATTGGGTGATATGGTTTAGGGGTGACCTTGTAGGGCAGGATCAATTGTTGGACTTGATGATCCCAAGGGTCTTTTCCAACCTGAATTGTTCTATGATTCTGTGATTCTATGATCACTGCATATTTCCATATGTCATTCACTGACTTTATTTACTCATGTTTCTGTGATCAGTGTTTCTGACTGCCTCCAGTTGCAACAGAGTGGAGTGATCTGCTTTCTTTCCAAGTTACTTCTGCTGAACTGAACATGATTTGCTCCATTCGTCTGCTTTTTGGAAAACTTCCTACATGCTGAGTGGATGCATTAACAAAAAAAGGACTTCTAAACTGCAAAATCAAACAGGCTGTGTTTCAAAATACTTAGTAAGATAGAGTTTTCTGTGAAATGAACATTTATTTAATGATATTTCATTTTTCTCTCCCACAGTTTCTGTGTTGTGTTCTGTGTTGCCTCATTTAGCAATCTTTGGCATGCCAAGAGGAGTTATGCAGAGGAAAAACCTCAGCCTAGCGATGAAGGCAACAGTGAGTCCATGGTGGAAAAAACATGTCCTATGTCATGATTGCTCTACTGTCACCAGTCCTGCTGATATAATTTTTCTTCCTAGAAAAATCCTATTTGTACTTCAGATTTACAAATATGAAGGGTCAGAAATGTTTGAAAAAAATTCCGCATTACTAAAAAATGACAAAAATTCAACAGAAATGCTTCTTCATAGAAACATCTTATTTTTGAATACACAAAAAAAAAGAAGTCAAGATCTCACCAGGGTAGTAGCATATCTGAGCATCCTAGAGCTTAGGAAATCTTGTTGCTCCAAAGAAAACTGTTTGAAAGCCCTGCCTCTCGTTGCTTTAAGTGGCTATCTTTGAAAAGGACTAAATTCTCTCTTTTTTTGTTAAAAATCCCAAAAGGTGAAGTTTTTACAAGCAAATGAACAACAATTCTAGATCCTTGAAATAGTGATTTTTCTAACCATCCTGTTTCCTATTTTCCTAAGGCAGTGCAAATCAGACTAGAAGTCTTCTAATTTTGGGAGTTGTTTTTTCAATGTGACAAACACAATATTTATTTTACCTTCATAAGCAAAGAAGAGGCTAATAGACATGAGTACAGTTATGTGTGTTTTAACAACCTACAGGGCTAGGGTCTGTAATGTTAGCAGAATGGATTTAATGTAAACTGCTAAAGCCTAAGGGAACAGTTAAAGCTGATTTCCTTTGAGAAGAGTAAGGGATTTAGACTCTTCTGACATAAAATAGCTTTATAAAAAACTAAATAAAACTAACTTTTATTAAGTAATTTCTGGTTTTGAAAATTAAATTATATACCTAGAAGTTTATACTTATATTTCATACATATTCAAGCATATATAGATAAATACAAATTTCTAAACATCACTTTTCTAAATATATGAAAAGTTAGTAAATACTTGCACATAAAAATTTAGAGATAAACAATAATTTATATAAACAAAGGCTGCTCTTTTTTTGTTTTAGAACACAGCATTTGAGGCATATTTACACTTCAGTGTTATAAAGCCATATGAATTTCCAAACTGCATTTCTAAATGGCATCAAAATGATGCAAGAAAGGGCACCAATGACAGGATAATTCAAAGAAAGGTATTTCCCTCAAGCACTGAGCTAGGCAGTATTTCATTTAAATGGAAGGAAAAACAAATTCCTGAACCCATCTTGGACAGATTAGCATGTAAAATAATATAATGGGTAGTCAACATGACCTTATTTCTAGCATTGTCATATATTATTTGTATTAAATAATTCCCTGACCTTTAAGAAATATTAAACTAATCTCACTAATCCATTTCTATCCTTGGAGAGATGCCACCTTTTTCTATGAACACTGCCACTAAATTCTGCTTATGGTTTGGAGCAATCTCATCTAAACACTGACAATGATTTTCTTCAAGCGGATAAAAAAAAAAAAAAGACATCATTGGGAGTAACTGTAAGTTATTTCTTGCTTCAGTAATTTCTAAACATAAAAGGCCAGCATGATTCTGGAAGGACGAGTGGGATTCCCAGATTCTCTTTTCCACTGCCATCCACTTTGTGTAGACATTAGCTCATCCTTCAACGAAATGGCAATAAAGATTAAATTGCTATGGTTCTGTTTTGTTGCTACTTTGTACTCACTTTGGCTGGTATATTCTTAAACATCAGAAGTGAGAAATAGACTTATCACTGGATTTTCTACAGATAAGTGAAATTTTTAATATATTGTTTTTCTACTTTGAAATAAAAAAAATTAAAAATTTACTTCACTTAACTCATGCACATAATCCAAGTAACACTGAGTGTGCTTGTACTTGTCAAAAAGGGGGATAATCCTGCTCTAAGGAGAATGTAGATGAAAAACCAGAAAGACACAACCAAAAAAGACAATAACTTGCATAAAAGTGAGGCAGACTTACTACAAACCATATGATACATTCATGCTGATATAAAGTCTACAAGACCATTCTTTTCAGTGGCATTGGCTATTTTTGGAGTGCCCACACACTATATCTACCAGCTTTCCAATTATTTTTCGGGCACAACTGCCACTATGCCAGATATAATGGGGAACACATATGCACACTTCAAGTTTCATTGCAAAAGTATTGTGTCTAACTGAAGACATTTTTTTTGTCTAGAACTATAGTCTCAGAGAAAATTGTGTTGTTCATCACAATTTACACCAAGTTCAATACGAATTTCAGCCCTGTGAATACATGTCTCATAGAAGAACAGCAAAGCTAGGACACAGCCTTATCAGAACTCTGTGAATCAGTAATTAAGAAAATTCACAACAGAATATGGTTTCAAAATCACATTAGTATATTGCAGATTCTTCATTTTACTCTAACTCTCAGGTTGCCTTTACACTGTTTTCAGCATTCCCTGTGCCAGCAATGCCAGGTATCATCAAAAGCTTTAACCTGCATAACCAGCTCCTGACTTCTGTGAGTCTCCTCCCACCAAAATTATTCCCAACTTAAAGATGACCATCATAACTTTGCTATATCAGCACCAGTGATAAATAGAATTCACTACTTTCTAAAATATTTTCTCTAGCCTTTTTTTTTTTTTAAAGTAAGAAATAAATGTAAATGTTTATTTCCTACTGATTTTTATTCAAATTCTCAACTAAAAAGGTTGAGGGGTTTTTTAAAAAAATTTTGGGGGCTGGTTGGGGGAATTACTCTCTTGCCACAGAAACGTTAGGATTTGTTTCACATTTTCCTGCATACATTTTGTTTAACAGTCTTTAAGACAGATGTCACCTGTGCCTTGAGCAGTACAGTGCCTGTTGCCAAGGAAACAACACTCTTCTTTTGCATCCTTTTTTCTCCCCACCCCCTCTTCTCATTCCAGCGTCTCAGCATCCTTTGCATCAAGGACAAATAGAAAAAGGTTTCCTGACAATTAGGAAAAAGGCACATTCCAATGTTTGCATAAAGTAATCTAATGGTCCAATAATATCACAAATCTCAAAGATTTGTTAGCAAGACTGCAAATCGCAAATTGTAACTTTTCATTAAAACTTTATTTTGCCATGAATACTGAAAAAAAAAAAAAGAAAATAGGGTATTTGTAAACATTACACTTCTCCCAAGAGCTGTAGTACGCAGGCTGTTGATCCTGCTCAGCCATATGCACATGGCCATCTTGTTCGGTCTGAAGAGTAAAGGTCCATATCATAATTGCCTGCAGCCCAGTGGAACAACTCATTAGATGTAACCACAGGTGCAAAGATTTTCCTCAACAATACAGGCAAGATTTAGTAGCCGATTACTTGCAGCCTGAAGGGGGCTGTGACCCCGTGGGAAGC
>NW_009737713.1:13384-22741 GCF_000703405.1 Apaloderma vittatum | reverse complement strand
GGTCGCCCCGCGTTGTTGGCTCCTTCCCCGCTTGTCGGCTCCACAACTTCTCTCCCCTGGCGTGGGGTGGGGGCAAGAGCGTAATTTCTCGGAGTCGGGACGTCCCTTCAGCCCATACCTGGCGGTTCAGGTGAGGGTGGAGCAGGAGAGGGAGAGTTTCCTCAGTATTTTCTCTGCCACAGAGCTCGGGGTCGAAGGAGCTGGTTCGAAAGGGTGGGTAGATCGATGATACAGTGGGAAATAAAAGTATTTCCCTCCGGGTTGTTCTCCATCTACTTTACAGCTTCCGAAGCACCTTCCCCTCCTTACTGGAGAGGTGGAATGTCAGGATAGTAGCTTGGTAGTAGCCTCGTGAAGCGTAGTAGTGTCACTGGGTCATGATAAAATCACGCCGTCACTAACAGGGTCACAAGTGTCTAAAGTATCTTTATTTGTAGAGATAACGTCATGTCCTTAAACAGGGAATTATGTGCCCTTCAAGAGCTGACTGTCTCTGAAGTATTGAGACAGGTTTTCCAGGTTTCGTGGCGAAATTGAGGAGTAGGCTGCTCTCACACCAATCTTCGTATCTACTGTTGCAAAGCAGAATGAAACTGCAAAGAAGAGGATATTGCAGGTGGGGGCAGCCAAAAGAATGAAAACGAAGTGTTTTGCCTTAGTTTGTTAGAAGTACGTAAAAAAAGACACCGCGTTTGGCTGTGCTGTGTGCCTGGGTGGTCTCGAAGTGGCGTAAGTGGGTACACGGATTTGAATGATTCAGTTACCTTTAGTGAGGTGACTTAACTTCGTGCGTATTCTTTACTACTGCCTATGAAAAATTAATAGAGTCTTATTTTTCTGAAGTTTTTGCTCTCCCAGGGTTACCATCTGGCAGACAAAGACTAAAAACAAATCTGCGGAGTGTCAGTAAGTTGACTTGAAGTGGAAGGATGCTCTGTTCCACTTGTGTGCGGGGTTTTTTGTAGTTGTCATTAGAGATTTATAAATAAATACATACATATCCGCATTAAAATACTGGATTTGGCCTAGAAACTTCTGACAGTTGTCATGTCTCATGTAACTTCTGGGAAAAATAAGAGAATCTGAGACAGTTTTTCTACCTCAAGACATCTAATTGGTAGCAAAAAATCGTAAACCTCTGCCTCTTATTCCTTAAGTAACAGCTTTCCACTGAATATATGACATGCAGTAGCTGCTAAAATTTTAATCTTACTTTAATCTGTCTAGTAGATTCTGGTTTTGTGATAGAGAAGGTGTATTTATATACGTACGCGCATCTGGGTTTTGCGTATAGCCTACTCCTTTGATCACCTGTTTTCATTTTGAGGCTGGCTCCTACCTTCGGGGCAAGTTTCCTCATTTGTGCTCCAGTTCTTGATGCAAGTTTACAGAACTTGCAGAGTTTCAGTGAGAAACGACGCTTACTCTCTTGGAGATTAGCATAAATTAAATAGATGGTTTTATTATGCTTTAGGTTGTATTCTACATCTTTTGGGTTGAAGATTGTGAATTCTTTTTAGTGATGTAGCTATTTCTTTTTTTTTTAACGGTATTTTTGATCTTTGATAAGATTCTCACACTTTGAAGTGGATTGTTTGAAATGCAAAGACTTAAAGCCAAAATTATCCAGGTGCGTTTGACAGTTTTATTATTATATTTTGATTAGTTTTACTCTAGCCCTACTATTAAAAGGCGTAGCTGTAACGATTTTCTGCTAGAGAGCATATAATAAATTTCTTCGGCAAATAATGGCTCTTCAGCCTTCTCGTCAGAAATAACGCCGTGACTGTTAGGCTGCACCGGGTAGTGCTTTGAAATAACCAACGTGCTTTTTATGCCTATAGGGGGGAAAAAAAAAGTGCGATGGCACTGGTATTACTGGAAAACTTTTGCCACTTGCTTTTGCACTTCCCACCTCCACCCTCCCATCCAGAGCATTTTAGGGCTGGTGATTTCTAATATCTGCGGTTCTGGTAATGGTTTGGTCTGTGTTCCTGCAGAATCCATCTCCAGAAGGTGTCATCTGGGCTCGTGGCTTTTTTTACCTGCCGGTGTTTAGATCTGTTGCCCTTAGGGACTGAGTGGTTTTCTTTTCTTGGTTTCGTAGGGCTTAGGTCAGCCTGAGCGTTCAGTCAGGTAAAAGCAGAACTTGTAGTAAAATGCAGAGTTAAACTATTTCAATTCTAAAAATATAAATATTTGCTGAGTTCATTCAAGGGAACATTTTTTTGTTCAAATCAATTATTGGCTGACCTTCTGGACTCATTCTGCTGGTGGACCCTGTAATTCTGGCATTTTTTTTACAGCTCAGGCTTGTGGTGGGTGGTTTCCTCTGTCCTTCTCTCCTAGGCTTTGGTATAGCTACATGATCCTGCCTTTTCTTAGTTCTCAGTAGCTTCTTTGAGAAGATTTCATAGGTAGAATATCTTTTAATTTCTTCAGCTGAAAACAAGATAATTTTCTTTAATAATCCTTCAAAGTAATTTTAATAGAATGATTTTAATAAGAAGGCACAACTTAGCTAATTGAGGCATTTTCAATATACGCAGTTACTAGATAAAGGAAGAGGATGAGCACCTTGATGCACTGAAACCTCTTTTATGTAGTCAAGGTGATGTTGCTTGTCTTTCACCTCATTTCTTTGTGATTTCAACAGAGAAGAGCGAAGCCTTCTTGGAATAATTATGCCAGCGTAGATGTTGGGTGGTGCAGCTGTTCACTGGGGTTTTGAAACATTTATGCGTTTGTCTTCAGGTGTCCAAAAGCAAAGCAATTACTGTCAGTCGGGAATTGGAGTACTTTTATCGTTCCTGATGTAGCTTTCCCTTTTACATTTAGCACAATAAACTCTGCTGTGAATTCCTAAAACGAATCCATCACTTTTGTTAAATGAATGATACAACTTTTTCACGGTTTCTCACATGTAAATTCTATTTTCCTTATAGTACCTATTGAATATTGCTGTGTTGTCTTGCTAGCATCACGTACTAGGCTAGCTGCTAGGCTACATCTTAAATCATTTCCTTTATTAATGCTTTAAAAAGACAAACTTTTCTTTGAGGATGGGTAGCCCCTTTCTAGATAATCTTCTGTGGCTTAGACTGTGTCGTTTTGCTCTCAGCAGCGTTATCGGACAGAGGGTTGTCGTGTTGCCCGAATTTTGATGATTGCCACCCTCTCTCACCCGTTTCCCGTGTCCTGGGGCTGCACAGCGGGAGCAGAGGTTTCCCCGAAGTGCACTATTTGCGAAAGATTTTGAAACAAGTGACTTGTTTAATCCCATACTTGACCAAGCACAACATAACAGTAAAATCCCGACTTGACTGAGTGGAATTTTTATTTCTGCATTAAGACTCTTTCTTTCTTTGTCTGTGTGTCCCAGGTGGCAAAGCTGGCAGCTGTTTCTTCTGCCCTGCCCTTTGCTTGTGTCACTGTGTATGCAGCGACAGAAAAGGAACCCAGAGGTCAGCTGGTGAATCCAAATCAGGTAAGAGCCTTACTGTTGGTCAGTCTCGATAATCACACTAGAAGAATTTGCAGAATAGCATCTCTTTCCACTGAATTGTATTACCCAGTGAATAAAATATATTGCTAAGCAATATGTAAACATTACCTCCGAAGTAACTGACCTTTATAGCACAAATAAAACGTGAAGTGTTACAAGAGCGAGCTAATGAGGTTTTACCTCGTTTTCATTATTACATCACTTCTGGAGTGAAGTCAGAAAAGATAAAAATATAATATTACTGATGATGAGATGCATGTGTCTTCCAGCTATGCTTGCTCATGGTTTTTCTGAATGAAAGATATTTTTAGCATGCTCGGTAATTCTATTCCTGAGAACGTCTACAGTGCTTTGGGGTTTAATTTCTGAAGAATGAGCCTGTAGTCATGCTTGGGTCAGGTAAGTTTGTAGACATGAAGGAATATAATTCAATACGGAGGTTCTGTTTGCTGTCAGGGGGAGCACTAAGGATTTGCAGTCTTGGAAACCCCTGTTTGGTGTAAATACTGATCAGCATGCAAAGCTATCGCCCTGCAGTACGGTTTTGCTTTTCTTTACAGCTTCCAATTTACTGTCCTCCACCTCTGAAATCAAAATACATTGAAGAGCAGCCGGGTCACTTGCAGAAGCAATTTTCTTCAGTAAGACAGAAAACCGGCCGCTACGTCGGGTGGTGCAAGGTAAGAAATTCCCACAGCCAAAGGTTGGCTTCACAGACCTGGTGTCAGACTTGAGGAAGGAAACCGAGTGCCTCTGCTGTTAAAACAGGCTGTTACCACTGACTCTGTGAAAAACACCTGGCAGCTCTGTTAGTGAGTGCTCTGGGCATCGAAGAAAATGCGATGCCCATCACCGTTCTCTTAACTGCTGGCGAGCGACAGCTTTACCCTGGCTGTTAGCGTGAGATTTTCTGCTTGTATTTTTCTCTTATGAATGAAGTAGACCCTGTTATTTGAAAAAGACAAAGAGCTCAAAATGTTTTCTTGCGTTTGCTGTAAATTCTGATTCGTTGGCCTGTGGAAATTTTGTCAGTGACTGCAAAACCGAAATAATTTCTTTTTATAAAGAAATTGTCAAACTTTTCCACGCTCTTCATAGTGAAGTGTTCCCGTGATTTGACTTGCAGTGACCTCTGGTGGTACAAATTCCATCTTGCTGCAAACAAATAAGATGACAATTCTTTTCCACTGATCCCCTAAAGAAGGAGATTGTTTAGCAATGCTAGTAATGATAATAGAATAGCAGAATTTTTTTTTCCTAGGTAAAGGAAAGCTTCTAATTAAATAAATTCACCAATTTGGAGTAATGCAAACTAGTTGAGCACACAGCTTAGAGCAAATCAGTATTCCTTATCTTTAGCGAAACACTAACTTTTGCAAATATTTTACTTTTTTTTTTTTTTTGTAGGATGCTTTTGTCTTTGCTAAAAATGGAGTAATGGATGCAATTCAATTTGGAAAAGGTAGGCAGGTCGCGTGTTTCTGAGCCGAGCGTTTTCGGTTGTTCCTCCTTGCAACGTAGAAATCTCCAATTTTATTTCGATGGGGAAGGGTGGAAGGGGAGTGTGCTGGGATGCTTCCTGCAGGGCTGGGGGAAATAGCCTGGGAGCGCTCTTAATTCCCTGTGCGGTTTCATTTCTGTTCTCAGGTGAGAGAAAGGACCATTAAACAGTACTTCTCATGCCATCAGTTCTAGCTTTGTTCTTAAAATCACAATATCGCAGGATCATAGAAGTCGTAACCTCCATACATTATGTATAAAATATATTTATGTGATATGTAGAATCTCTGCATCTCTCTGTAGGGACACCTCTAGAGATCGTCCAGTCCTGTCCTGCAGAGATGTATCTGGACAATAAAAGACGTTTTCATTCATAACAAAAAATCCAATCTTGTATATTTGTAATTCATCTTTATTTCTGAAGTGAAAAATAAAAGGATTAATATTGAGCTGCTATGCTTATCTATTTTTCTTCTTTTTTTTTTTTTTTTAAATTTTAATTCTAAGATGCTTATGTTTACCTGAAGAATCCACCACCCGAGTTTATTCCAAAAGTTGGTGTCATTACAATATCGGGCTTGGCTGGCGTTATGCTGGCACGCAAAGGTAGGGGGCTTTTTTTTGTTTTGCTTATTTTCAGTATTGGTGTGGTGGATATGTAGCATGTAGTAATTTTAATCATCAAAAGACTTTTTTGAAACATAGGCAAAACCCTATGTAACTAGCTTTACAATTTGTTAGTGTCTAATTACGAAATATTTGGCTTTATGCAGATTCTAGGTTTAAGAAAATTGTTTATCCGTTGGGACTTACTACTTTAGGAATTTCTGTTTGTTACCCGGCTCAGTCGGTCGTGGTTGCTAAGGTAAGTTTACTTGCATTTTAATATTGAATTAACAGTAAATTTAGTCGTAGCATTCCCACTTCGCTCGAACTAAGAATCATGGGATTAAAAGTCAGAATTCACAGGCAACTTCATTAAAACATGCAACGTATCACAGGTGTTAATTGCGTGACTATAAAAAATTAATAAGACTCCTGAATTTAAAAATACAGCCTCTGAATTTTTAATCCTCGTCTCTGAAATAAATGAAGATTATTTTTTCTTACTGTAATAAAAGTAAATAAAATATAAAGACTTGCCAGGCTCGATAGCTCTGCAGTTTGTGATACTGTACCATTACATTTCGTGTTAGAATCCTTATTTTCCAATTACTGTCGTCTTGCAGTTGTTGTACCTGATTAGCATATGGCTCAGCTGTTTATGTAGAAAAGCAGAACCATACTTTACATTTTGGATGGAAGAATTGTTTGCACACAGTACTTTCCTACACAGAAAGTGACTTCAGAAGCAGCCGTTTCAGTTTGGACAGAAAGATTTTGGAACATTATCTGAAAATGTGGAAAAAATACCATTGAATCTTGAACTTCCCATCACTGTGAATCAGTTGTTATTAATTTTGGTGGGGTGGGTTTCTCCAGTTTTTTTATAATTCCAGAATATTTAGGAAGATATTGCGAGACATTTACTGTGGTGAAAATCTTTAAGCAATCTTATATTCCTAAACAGATACTTTCTTTTTTTTTCTTGTATGCAAACCAGCAGGGATTACGGTTTCTCAAGAGGCAGTGGGATTTCTTGGCTTGTCGTCAGAAGACTTAAATGTTGGGGTTGGAAGGTGGAGAAATGAGTAGGAGTATCAGGCTGTACATTACGACCTGCCTCGGGAAGCTCAGGATTTCTAGTGTCAATTTAAACGTTATTTAGGATTTGCTTGATGTAAGAGAAATACGCACTTACATGTCAAGCGGCCGGTGATTAAAATGTCTTGAGGTGGGGTCAAGCGCGTTCTCATGCCGAGAAAAGGCATTTAAACGCTTTAAATGCTCTGTGTATCTCGGTGTTTTTAAAGTTGTTGTTAAATTACGCTTTTTCTGAAAAAAAATAGGTAACAGGGAAAAGGTTACTTTCGGCGAGCCATCAGGCATACGAAGCCGTGCGATCGCTGTGGGCGGAAAAGGAAGATGTCGCCGAGGTAGGCTTTCTGCAGTAAAAGTTCAGCTTTGCACAGTGATTTTTTTATTATTATTTATTTATTTTCCCCTCTGCTTTTTAAGGAACATGGAAGTTTCTCAGTTGTAGTAACATTTAGAAGCATTTTCCTTTAAATTTACAGTGTTCGTTTGTATGCAGTCAGTCAGTCCTCACCTTTTATTTCCATTGAGGGGCACAAACGGAATTCTGAGTTTCAAAAATGAGATTCAGATAAATGTCGTTAACCTGATAGCAATACACGAATTGATGCAGTAAAGACAGTTTCTATTAACTTGATTTGTTTCCCTGTGAAGCCTGTTCCCAAAACAAATTTTTTATTTTTCCTTACTAGGGTGTTACCGTGATTTATCTTTCCATCTGCTGTTAACTAAGGGTAGTAAGCGTTCTGTAAAAAATAAATGCTGTTTCGGTCTCGTGAGACTGTGTGTTCCTCCTCTGTGAACGAGCAGTGATTTTCTTGTGAAGCACTTTGAGAGTCTTGGGTCAAAGCACAGTGTCAGACTTCAGTATATATTTCATGACAAAGTAAATTTCCTTATTTGTTAATTGGAAGTTATTGTGTCTGAACTGTGGGGAAAAAAAACTGGAAAAAACTTTGATGTGTTTTATTTTTTCCAGCTGTGTCCCTTAAGTGCAGCTGAATTGAACGTTACTGGTTGAATATCGTTAAATGATGTCATATCTGAAAATAGTCTCATAAAAGATAAGCTTTCGTATGTGGAAGGTTTATTTTGCAATAATGTATTAAGCATATACCCACGTGCATTTTCTTTTTTTATTCATGTTTGGTTCACAGCTGCAGCAGGAGTCAAAATCAGTTACGCAAGAAGATAAGAAAAAGAAAGAAATTCCTGGTAAAAAGCCTGAGCCTGCTGTTGAGTCAAGATCGTTTAACAGAACAGAGTCTTCTCCAGGAGAGTCTCGGAGTAACAAAGATCCGGTGCCTTCACCAGGTGAATGAAACATTTCAAGTGTAACCTCAGGGAGATTTTACAATTCTGATTGCTTGACTGAAGTTTGTAGCTCCCCTTGCCTTAAAACAGAGCAGGCCACCATAGCATATTATTCTTGGGACTGTATTGTACACACTGGTATTACCCAGGGTTTTATACTTCACAGCCTCAGGGAGCTGATAATTTTCTCGCTGTGGACCCTGTCACCGTATCAGAATTGTTCTGTCTTGGTTGTTCTCTCTCATTCATGTTTTCTTTCATTCCCTGTGGTGTGGGGCATATCCTGTGTTGTCAGCAGAGAGTATCACCTACTTCCGTTAAATACCTACTTTAAATTACCTTTCTCTTGTCAGAATACCGTAAGTGTAATTGAAAGGATTACTGCTGGGCTTTTGTGAAAGTGTCAAATTTGAATTACTGTTAATTTTTCTGTCTGGGCTCTGTTTCTTCAGATATTGATAAAAGAGGAATGCATAATTCACAGGTGAAGCACTGGATTCTATTTTGCTAGTTTTTTTGCAGTGGTGTTCTTTGTGCATCCTGGGTGGTTGAGGTAATTCAGTAGATCACTTAACTACATATTTAACATACAAATATTTTGACAGATCAATTGCTAACAGAAATAATGGAATTACCTATTAAACAAGAACTGAATTTGTTTTAAAGTACTGTTACCCTTTATAGCTAAAATTCCCAGGTTTTACTCATTGCTTAAACTTGCTCACTTTTCATTGTGCTCTTTACCCATTGACTGGGGGTTTTTTGTTGTTTTTTTTCTGGAAATCAGTGAGAGCATATTTGGATGGAGTTTTTAATTATTTTTTTTTCCTTTAGTTTCCCTTCACATTCACATCTTTCTTTGCTTCGCACCTGTGTTCTTTTTCTGATTTAGTTTGTGGAATGCTTTGATCTATTTTTACATTTGCTTCAGGCCAGACTGTCTTGAATGATTTTGAGTGTACAGATATCTTCTGTCTTTGCTTTCCTGGGTGGAATTCCTTCATGTCCCTAACACAGCCAAAATGTCCATGCCCTAAATTCATGTGTGTTGTCAGTGGTGCTTATTTTCACCCGTCCAAACGGGGCAAAGCTTGCAGGAGAACAGAGCGCCCTTTGTTAAACCAACTGAGGTGGTTGGAGAAGAGGCAAACTTGGAAGAGGAGACACAGTCCTGGAAAAACCTGCCTTTGCATTCTCTTTTATCCCCTGGAATTCCAGTAGCGGTTAAACGCATCAGTCTCTGCACGCTGCCATTGAGGCTGAGTGGGAGGGCTTAATGATTTCATAAGCTTCGTTCGTTGTATTTAGAAGCCATGAAGTGAAACTGGGTGAGAGGCTTTGTC
>NW_009737713.1:0-13353 GCF_000703405.1 Apaloderma vittatum | reverse complement strand
TTCCTGCTGCCTGGAGGCAGCTCCAGGGCAGATTCTGCTTCAGGTGGGTTTGGGAAAGTGCTGTGCTCCTGGGAGGGGCGGGGCAAGAAAGACCTGAGATTTTTTTTCCGCATCCCAGACTTTTCTTTCTGTGTGTAGGGCAAAGCATCCCTGTTTCTTCTCTCGCCCTGCTGTGTTCGGGCAGTACTAAAGAGTAGGAGGAAAAGCTGCCTTCACAGACCTCTATTACTTACACGGTTTTAACTAGAATGTACATATTTTGATAATTCGAAACTCAAAAAATGTGTCAGTATGCGTGTGTGTTTGGTTTGTTGTTTTGGTTTTTTTTTCCTACGGCTCAAATATTAATTAAATTTCTTTACTATCTCTTAACAGGAACAGTGAAGACACCCAAATTTAAGCCCGATCCAAAACTTATGGACCACGGTCAGTCAAGCCCAGAAGATGTGGATCTGTACAGTACTAGAAGCTAAGACAAATCTGCTTACAAATCTTTGCAAAGTGTTACAGATAAGGGGGAGGGAAGAAGGGAAGAAATAATCCTTACAGTGCATACTCTGTGAGGTATAATTTAATCAGATGTTTTCTACTGTCCCAATTTGTAGTACTGACTTACATAATTCTGTTTAGCGAGGATTTTGTTTCTCACTACCTCTAAGCAGCGAGAATTCACTCACTGTTGGTGTCATTAGGGAGACACCGAGAAAAGTGAGGTTTGCCAGTGTCTTCTCACAATGAGGTTTCTCTGTGCCAAGCTTGTTAATAAATGTCACTTCACAAAGGATATTTGAAAATGTAAACATATATCTCTGTGCTTTGGCTCGGATGTTCATTGATCTGAAAGAGGGATGTGATGGATGAGGGGCCTTTGTCTTTTTTCTTCCTGCTCTGGAACGAAGTGCAACTTCTTCTTGGTCCAAGTACCCTTAAAAAGTTGGTTGTTCTATCATGCAAAGAGCATTATCTTTCATACTTGTACGAACAAGGCACTTTTTGATTCATTGCAAAGCCATTTGGTGGTGTTTGCCTCTTTCATAAAGGTGAATGGAAATAACTTCTCATCCTGCAAGCTGTTGGTGTGTTTAAATGTGACTCAAGTTGGGGAAAACCACACAGAGAGCCTCTAAAACAGCCTTTATAGACTATGCATTAGTTTTCAGCTACTTCTGGTACTTTGAAGAAGAACTGTACGCAAATTGCTTGATTCACAAAACTGTTTGGATTGATGTAGAGTGCATTAGCAGTGTGTAGAAGGTTGGAAACCTTCTCTAATTCCAAGTTTTAAAGTGCTGACAAGTAGTAGGCAGCCAACATTTTCATCCCAGAAGTTTGTGTGCAATACCCATCGATCTTGGTAGGATTTCTGTGAAATTCTGCCTTTTTCTATAAGAACAAAAATGAGAAATTGATTGAGTTTCCTAGGATGAAATCTCCAAACACTGCTTTTATCATTGTATATATCACTCCACTTCTGTTCATCTCCTTTTCTCTTCAAAATGCTCTTATGGGGGCTGGACTACACCTGGTGATCTTTGAACAAAGTACAACTCGGTACCAGTGCGCGATGATAATCAGCTCTCGGCCTAGAGGTGATCTCATCTCTGTTGGCTGTGGTACTTCCCTAATATATCAAGTGCAGAAGGACCACGCCGGTAGTTTGTCCTTCAATCTGCTGAATATTCCTGTCTTTCAATTAGCGAAAATACGTACTTTGTTGTAAAGTTGAGGCGGCGGGGAAACGAGCAAACTGTACAGACAGATAGTTTGGTTGAAAGGCTTCAACCCGAAAAGAAATTCCGCTTCATGCAAGTGTATTTCACAGCCCGATTTCTTCTTGCAAGGCTGCTAATGGAAAGGCAAACGGCTTGGATGCAGGCGGTGCCCCTGGTGTCCCCGTGGGACTCGCAGAAGTGAGGAGATGCCGCACAATGGAATGTGCACGAGGCACAAATGATGAATGAGCAAAACGATAAGTTAATGCTTTTACAATGATTGGGGAACAGGAAGGCATGGGTGTTTTGGAATCCAAATTTCGGGCAAAGCGTTGGGCTTTGTTACACAGAGTCCAGTGGAAAGTGAAGTCGGTAAATGTGAAGTTTAAAGCAGAATTCTTTTAGGTGAGCTTCCTTGGGACAGCTGTCTTAGAATTTGATGTGTTTTGTTTCTTTAATCATCTCTTACGGCCCAGGAAACTGTCAGAATTTAGGCAGCAATCAGAGGATATTAAATCAATCTTCACAGAGCTCCTGGACGAGACACATTTAGTGTCTCTATCACAGAGGGAGCAGTAGAAAAATTAGATTGCTGGGCTTCAGAACCATTTCCAGGGAAACGGATGAAGACGTAAGGCAGGAAGTGAAAATGGTGAAGAAACTATCATTTTCAAGTGCAAGATTGGATGGCAGAAATCGTATTATCTATCTCCCTTTGATCAGATTCTGGATAAAAAGCATAAAGGAAAAGCCATCTGCTCTACTCCTAGATTCTATTTAAATTCTAACTGATGTCCTTTGAGTGATAAGCTACCACGACAAGTCAACAGGACAGGTAAGGTGATGCAGGTATGCGTGGATTTTGTAGGGTTTTAGTGATGGTATTGGAAAACTGTCCAGAGGAATTAGTCTCCTGAGAGCAGGGAGAGAAGCTGCCTTGGAGAGCTGTCAAGGAAGAAGCGTGTCTGCCCTTGCCAGGCGAGAATAGACCTTAAAAGCCTTTCCCCTCCCTGCGGTGCCAAAAGCTGCCTGGGTCCTTCCCGTGCTTTAAGGCCATCACCGCTCAAATCTTGATAGGCAGGTGCCTGGTCTGCAAAACCTACCTTGGGCTCCTCGGCGGTTAGGCAGTCCAGAATGAGATGTTTCATGCAAACTGATTTTACAAGAAGTTCATGCTGCAAACGGACGTGGTACACGAAGCCGTCCTTAGGCTGGGTTTCAGTCTCCAGTTCCGCCTTTGGGCAAAGCTGTAGTAGAACATTGCCCCAGAGTTACGTTGTCGTTCTGAAGTCTTAAATACATTTTCTGGCGTGTAACTGGACTTGACTTTGAAGAGTGAACAGGAGGAGAAACACAGTTCTGGAGCTGATAAAATGATGTTTCCCTGTGCTGTTTCAAGCGAGCCAGCGCCCGTCTGTTCCAGCACAGGGTTTACCTGCTACTGTCACTTTCTAGTGTTTTTGTGTCAGTTGAGATTTCACTTTCTCATTCTTCTGTACCAAACAGGGTAACTTTTGTTTGTTTTCTGTCAGTGGTTTGTGGTTAATATCCTCACCCACTTGAAAAGCTGGGACTAAAATCAGAGGCTTGGATTTTGGCCCTGAAACAGATACAGCTAAAGATGACCGTTTCCCTATCTGCAGCTGAAGAAAATGGGACAAAAAAATACAAAAAGTTTAGTATCCTCTCTGGGGTGTGTTCTCTGTTTTCAGAAAGACTGTAACCGATCTCTCAGTTGGGATTTCTCTGTCCTGGAGCATAGATTTATTAATAGTGGGAGGAAATTTTTTAGTAAATCATGGAAAGTACTATAATAGAAGTTTGCTAACATAAACTTCTCTTAGAGTTGCTCATTGTCCTGTCCACCCGTGTGAGACGCAACGGTGAGAGAAATCCCTAGAGTGACCAAAAAAGACTCAGGTTTTTATAGTGAAGTTTGGAACGTATTTGGTGGCATGAGATTGCTGATTGGGCCCTCGTACAGATACTGGGATGGTGACAGCAAATCTTTGTTATGAAAGTGTTTCTTTTTTGTGAAGTGTTTCTCTTTCAAACATGAAGAGGTGCCTGCCCTCTTCCATTCCGACAGCTCAGCCTCCACCTTCTATATCGGGCTCTACAGACGGCTTGTTCCAGAGAACTACAAGGAATTGTGGCCACCTCTCCGTATTAATATTTTATAGTAAAGGTGCTGTGCAACCGCTTTAAAAAAGCAAATTCAACTGTGCGTTGTGCCATGCGTATGAGCCCTCATTTTAACTACATGTGCCTGACTTGGTCTCTTTAAGATTTCACACCCGGTACACAAGCGTGTTAAACGGTGAGAAATGAGCATTAAGTACACAGGAAAAGTTGCATTGAAAGACGTGGTTTTATTAATTTATAGTGGAACACTTTTTGAAATGCCTCTCAGATGTCACCTCAAGTTTCTTCCGTGATGCAATAATGCAGTAACCTAACAAAATTAAGAATGTACACTGTAATTTTTATATGATGTAAGATATATTTGTGGAAAATATTATGTCTTAAAGAACTGGGTTACATGAACTTATTTTATAATACAGAAATAATTTTAATTTAATGCATGTTTTTATTTATGATTGACTGTATTCGATACATAGAGACTGGGAACTTGTTGATACTTTTTATTTACATAAAACTGATTGTGATACTTTATTTTGTCATATCTTTGTGAAGCACCTGAAAATAAAGGGTGATAAGATACTTGAAAGCTAAGTTTAACTTTTGTATGTTGTCTCATCTGTAGGGCAGATCGTCAGTCCCTTTTCTCTGAAGTATGTTTTAAAAGTGAATCGGTAAACATGACCAAGTCACACCTATTTCACTAATGTGAGGGGAAAAACCTCCCGTATTGAAATACGCAGTCCTGGAAAAAATCACCAGAGTAGCATGCAGGAGGTATTAGCGCTCAGCGTTCAGTTGGTTATTCGTCTCACGTTTTGAGAAGTGCTTTCATTTTAGCAATTTCTTCTAAAGGGTGCTGTAACTCAGAACTTGAAAAAAATAGGACTTTTATCACTGCTGAAAGGCTGATACCAATTGTGAAAAGAATGAGGCGGACAGCAAATAAATTTACCTCAGTTTGGCTCCATGATAATCTTCCAGGTATGGTAATTTGCAATACAGGAGTCCTGGATAGTGCAATCCATGGTGTAACTGGCAGTGTAACTACTTAAAGCACAACATTTGTGTGAACAAGTAATGTGGTTGTTTTAATGAGTGTTACAGTTCTTAGTTATCGTTATGATTCTCGAACTTAGGAAGTATTGTAAAGATTTTAATACACCGATATAGTTATCCTGTAGTGAAAGTTTGGAGTGTGTGCTTTTAATACAAAAAGAGGGTGAGGTGCTGCAAAGCGTGTACTTTTTAAAAGGAGCACTAGTATGTCCTAGATCTTGTGAAGTTTTTATTTTAAATTGCAAAGATTCTAAGAAGTAAAGTTAAAGGCTGTAATTGAAACCATGCCAGAGCTTATATGAGTTACATTAGCACAGCGTTGATGTGCCCTTCTTGTAGACGAGAGCAAGTGTACAAACCAAAGCGAACTGCTAAGGAAAGGGGAATTGAAATGCTGGAAAATCTTCTTGTTACACTGATTTTTTTGTTTGAGGAAGCTCCTTTATGTTTTAAAGTCTAAGGGCCAGATCTCTTCCGTGTTACAAAAAAATGGCTATGTCAGTACATACTACTAAGTTGTAGAAGAAGAGAAGGGAGAGGGAACTAAAAGTAACAAAAGTGGTGAAGTAAGTAAGAAAAGTAGGTGGTGAAAGGGACGTGCGTGTGGGAGTTCTGAGTTTACTGTGGGGCTGAGTCAGAACACCATCACTCCAGATGGGATTAATTCTTTGCCCTTTTATTTACAGGCTCTAGGAGATTGCTTTTACTGAAATGACTAAAAGAAATCCCGTGCGTTTCCCTTTCTGTGGTCAGGTGATAAGGCTAAACTGAGGCCGTCACAGTTTTAAGTGTTGATAACTTTTTTGTGTGCTTTATTTGTAGCAGTCCTAATATCAGTATTTGAGAAATACGGAGCTTGCTTTCTGCTTGCGCCGCCCTCAGAACCTTTGCAACGCAACGGGAGTAGAAGAGTGTTCTCCAAAGCCATCTTGAAGCAGAGCTGATATTAATTAAGATAAAAGCCAATGAGCAGTAGCTTCCGCCATTAATTTGGTTACTAGCTTTGCGTTAGGTACAGCTCTCTACTTGAGGAAATAAAATTAGCGTAGGTGTGTTCTACCTAGACTGTGGTTATGGTGTGTGTAACTTTGCACGTGGTTTTGCTGTGTGCCAGAGACGAAGGCAATAAGAGAAAGAAAGAGGTACACTGTGACGTAAAGCTAACAGCTGATCAGGCCTATTGGCGCTGGGTCTATTTGTTGTTCCCTAAGGAGGCACTAAAAAGAGAAATCTGCTGCTGGCCCCTGCAGCCCTTCCACGAGGCCTGGTTTAGACCCGTTGTGTTCAATAAAATGCCAAAAGTGCGACACCAAGTCGGTAGTTTGTGGTTTTGTAATCTGCTTCGTTAGAACATCTCGCCCAAGTCAAAACTGTAAATTACATTTCTGCATCTTTGTCTCGATCAAATTTAAAAGCCGTAGGTAGAGGTGTGCTGGGTATCACACAACTGACGTGCCGGCGTTCAGCAGCCGTGAGCTGGAACCAAGTTCCCCGTCAGCTGGAAGAAGAGAGTATCTCTACAAACGGGTGCTTCACCTCTGAGGAAGGTTCAAACCAATTTTTTTCCTGAGGTACATGTTAATTTCTCTGTTCTCATGAGAGTGATTCTGGGATCTGTTGTAAAACAATCTTCTGGCAGGGCTGAGAATCAGAACCTGCTGTAAAATGAAGCGCTGTCGGGCTTTCAGCCAAAGCACTGTTCTTTCAAGAATTTGCTAGGCATTGATTTTTACAGATCGTTATTCATCCTTTGAAAACGAAAGCTTAAGGTTTACCTTTCGCTGTTAATGTAACTGCATTTGGCACGTTTGCATGAGCAGCCAGCTCCTGTCAAATGAAGAAATCCGAGCTGGGATTTTGTCAGTTATGGAGAAACTTCAAGGACACCATTCTGAAAAACAAAACAGTGCTTGTGCTAACTTAAACTTCAAAGCAGTTCGTCTTTCACAAACTTTGGGTGTTCCCCATTTCTTCCTGTGCGGTTTTCTAGGATGACGAATCGTTCACATAGAGGCCGTCACGTATTCAGGATCTTGTTGTGCGCTGAATGTTGAGAAACGTTTAACGACTTTTTAAGGTGACAGTTTGGGGATGTGCTAAGGTGTTAGGCTTTGTTGCCATCCACCCTAGCCAGAGGGCTATTTTCTATCCTTTTCTCAGAAAGGAAATAGGATTGCCAAAATTAACCAGCCAAATGAATGGGAGGTGCACATGGTTATGGGATTTCTTCTTAGCTCCCGTCTCATCCCCATTAAACTTGAGGACCAGCATGCCCTGCACACCTTCCCGAGGCTACGTTCAGCCTCAGAGGGATGCAGAAATCCTTCTTTCCCTCTCTCTCACTTGTAACTTGGTTTGTAAATTGTCTCCAGCTGATGGTCAGAGTACCTGGAGCAGCTGAGGCTACCAACCTCACAAAGTCTTCTTGAATTCTTATTATTCCTGTGCCCTACTGCGTTCCTCCTGGGTTTAAAGGCTTCCTGCTCATCAGAATGTATTTCTGTTAAAACACTTGAAAAACTAAATGTTCATTTCACAGTGTGTCTTACCAAACTCTTGAGTCTAGTTTATTCATAGCTTGGTAGAAATTGCTCAGGAAGTAAGTGGTAAGAACATATTGTGATAATGAAAGAGATTGAATAACTGAGATTTGGTGTTCAGCACCTCATTCAGATCTCTGCTTCTCCCTCCTACTCTCTTCTCCCTAATCCTGCAGTCTCTGAAGTCATATGCATGGAGGAATAGGCTTGTCTCAATATTTGGAAAAATAATAGTTGTGTAAGGAGTGGAAAAGTAGCAGGAGTTCTATTGGTGGGAGTTAGATAAATGGAGAAATACTGTGATGCCAGTCATCTGCGGGTAAACTTGCTTCGATGCTTTCATGTTGGAAAAACCAATTCAGCACCGTGTGTCAGTACTTGGTGGGAGCTCTTGAGGGCAGGTCAGCTCTGATACTGAGTAAACAAACTTTTTAGGGCAAAAAGCCTGACCAAACACATCCCGTCCAGCCCAGAAGAGCTGAAGAAGAGTGAAGAAATGCTACTGCCATGGTACTTGCTGTTTCGTGTATCCTTTCTATTGAAGTGTGCACGTTCCCTTTCTGTGTGTTTCCCTCATGCCTGGTGCTACTTTAAGGCTATTGCAAATGAAAACATGGTACAGAGTAATGGGAGAAATAAATTCCTCTCTAGCTGTGTTTGTTAAACTCCTTCCCTGGAAAAGTCTTGCACTCTAGCTGGATGTACACTAACTGCTTCATTTTACAAATGAAATACATGTTTACTGTTAATTATTTTGCATTTATCAGCAATAGTTATAAGTGTGGTTTTTCAATTTTTCTCTGTTTTTTCCTTCATTGGCCAGTGGTGTGCATTTGGAGTCTTTTCTGTGCAATAAGGTTTCTAGTATGAACTGCTATAAATAACTTACTTAGCTCTCACTACTGTATGATGTCGTTGATAATGCTTGCTAAGATGAGTTTGAGTAAAACAGATTTTAAGTCAGTCATTCTTCACTGAACCAAAACCAAAATAACAGCTCAGCACGATTTGGAGAGTTTAAATCACAAAACCTGTCACTGTGCAGATCGATGTCTGCGTGTGATATTTCGGTGGGAAGAACTTCCAAGGAGAGGGATGGGAGAATCCTTTTAGAATTTCATCTCTCTCAAGCCCCAGGGAAACTGAACAGCCAGGAAGTGGTGATGCAGAGAACAGCTCTTAGTGCAACTCAGGACAGTTTCTCTGCTATTATACAAAATTAAAAAAAAAAATTACTTACAATTACTCTGTGCAGAGTCTACATGCATAATAATCTACCCTGGTACATTATTTCCTCTTAAATATATTTCTAAAATGTTACTAATACCTTGGAAATGCAGCTGAGTGGAAAAAACCCACAAAACGAGGCATGAGCCTACCTTGACCAGGAGATGGTGCTGTTTAATTTGTAACTAATTGTGACTGTGGTTGAAGCAACGCTGACATTTTCAAGGTGTGAGTTAGACCAAAACCTGGGCGCTTTGTTAGGGGAGAAAAAAATGTTGCAAAGGGAACTGCTGTGGGTCAGGGCTGCTGTCTCACGCTCAGACTGGAAGGGGCAGCCCAGAGGCAGCCTGTGGGGCGCTTCTCCCCGCTGCGTCACCTCGCTGCCTGTGGTGGTCGTGAAAATATGAGCTTGTAGAAACCCTGTTGTAAACTGTCTGAGCTTTTGCCTTCATGCCAGCGAGGCAGGCGAGTGCCCGTGTTGCTCTGCAGCCCGCAGAGCCCTCACCCGAGCTGTCTGAGAAAACCAAAATCTGCATCCGAGAGCATCAGCTCCTGCAGCTGAACTGCCCCGGGCCTTGCTTCTCTCCTGAGGGGACCGTGTTTTGAAAATTACTTCAGCTCGTTATATGTTTAAACAAAGGTACCTTTGGCAAATGGACACAACTTACTGGGTTTATGAACAATATAGAATATTTATCTTGTTTCTTCCTGGTGTTTTCCTTCTTCAGTATGTTTGGCCAGTCTTTAAAAAGCAATATTCATTTGATCTTAATTGTTGATCACTGTATTTAGTTCAATTTTTGTCTCAGTTTTGCATCGATGCGAAGTTAAATATTGGCGTCTTTCTGAAGTGTTTAATCATTAAAGACTCAATGAAATTTCCAGGCCTCGATAAGACCTTTAACACCTGGTTTACTTAATCGTGCAAAGACTTACCTGGGTGGGTGTTTCTCCATTGTGTCTTAGAGGTCTCCGTTATACAAATATATAAAAATGCTTCTTCTGCTGAGTCTTTTAGGTAAATTGAATTTATACGTTTGAAAATGTGTCTGTAACGAAGAATGTATTTTGTAACTGATAAATGGGCTTATACTTTTTTTTTTTCACACTGAAGACGGCTGCTAAGATGCTGTACATGGTGAGCTGGTTTTGTAATTTTTTGTCATTTTTCTCAGTGTGGGATGGTGGGGTTGGACAAATTCCAAAAGGGGTGATGAGAAGACAAGATTTTGATGCTATCCCAACCCCAAGTCAATCAGAGAATTACAGGTATGCTGATGGTTTTCTGCCTTTTTTGCTCATTTTCACTTTATACTATGGTTTGGAGACAAAGAATTAGCTCACAGCCTTGCCAGCAGCACGGCAGCTGACAAAGATCTGATACATGGGGAAGCTTTTGGCTGGACTATTCAGACACTTTGTCGCTTGAGTCTTTGACAGAAAGAGGTTATTTTTCTGGATTTTTTTTCTTCATTTTCCAATACCTTGCATAACTGTAACAGCATCACTACCAGAATTCTAGCACTATTTTGTACGTTATTGCAAAATGTGTACTAGTATGTTTTGGCTGGACTATTCAGACACTTTGTCGCTTGAGTCTTTGACAGAAAGAGGTTATTTTTCTGGATTTTTTTTTCTTCATTTTCCAATACCTTGCATAACTGTAACAGCATCACTACCAGAATTCTATTTTGTACGTTATTGCAAAATGTGCACTAGTATGCAGGACTAAATTTATCAGCTTGCTGCCTGAGACTTGTGCTGTTTCCTTAATGTATCTCCAAAAAGTAAAAGTCAGTGTGTGCTTCTCTTTTTTTTCTGAAGCGAAATCCTAAAGTACTCATTTATCTGAAGGCTCATATGGTTTTCTTCTGATAGTTACAAATGTATTCACTTTCATTACCTTTTAGAAACAGAGTTTCTTTAGTTGTGCTTCCTCGCTTTAATCTTCTTCCCTCACACCAGCCAACTCTTGCAGCTCCTACCTGCAACTTTTGCAGAGAACTTGGTTACCCTGAGGGAGCTAAAGAATAGCAGAACGTTTTCCTCGGAAGTAGTGGGCTTTGGCTGCAGGAACAGACTGAAACTTTCTGGTATCTCAGTCTATCAGGAAGGTCTGGGGGTGTCTTTAATATAAACATTGAAAATGTTGAAGGTTGTAACTGTCATGAATTTAAAATGTTTCCAAAATAATCGTAGGAATATAGAAAATAAGATACTGTGGCACTGTTCAGTGTAACAGTGGAAAAAACCGGCCAAAAGCTCAAAGAGAGTATGTTGGGGTTTTAAGTTCACTTTCAGCTGTGTTTGCAGGATGAGAGTTTGGCGGTAACATGAACTTTTAGATGTATTATTGTTAACTAACAAATTAAAGATACTGAAGTCCTGGATACGTTTCTCATTTCCCAAAGTCTCAAGCACGTTATTGAAACATATAGAATAAATTATTCTTTTCCTTAATGCTAGGTAATATACGTGACTGTATGACCAAAGCAGAATCTCACAAGCCTGCGTTAGTGTCTTCTGAGACTGCAGACAGCCTAGAACAATGCTTGTGCAGGTCAGCGTTAAGGATTTTCTTGCCAATTAAAGCACGAAAAAGCCGAATGTTCGTATTAGGAACATCTCTACTTGATGCAGCTTGAGGGAGCGCCTTGTTCTGGCATCACCGGAGGAGGAAGCGAGGAAGAACACCGTGGCTTTCGCTTGTTCTTTCACCGGGCGAGTTCAGTAAAAGCGTCCTGCTGTCACCCAGTTATATTTTTCAATTTCTATCAGAAATAAGAAGTGAAAATCATGTTCTCTCTGCTATCTTCAAAACACGCCGAAATGCTGTTAGCACATCCGTTTAGATCCTAGACTATCAGTTTAAACTATTTTGACCCCGGAAAGTCAGATCCTAATGCGTCAGTGAATTGCTTTTATTTTTTTGTTACTTCTTCACCTCCAGTGGTGCCATAATTTAACAGACTCTAGTTGTGGTTGACCTCTAGCTCTGTTTATCAACCTGCAAGCGCTCCCAGACTTTGAGTGTTCAGCTGCACATTCCACCCCCTCTTTCAAAAGGAATATACTTAATTGCTCGTGGTCAGATCACCAGGATTAACATCAGGTTGTACGCAAAAGAAAACTGTGAAGAGACTGCTTTAAATACTCTTAAATATACAGTATTATTAAGGAATACTTTTTTGAGCGTGCCATCTGCCCAGCATTGTGCTTTCGTTGTTTGGCTCTTACGTGGAGAGCAGAGGTGGCCAAGTAACTCTTCAAAATCTATGTTCTGAACGGGAGGGTCAGGAGCAATTCCGGTTGTTCATTTGGTGTCCGGGTTACGATGTGCGGCTTTCCTGTCAAGTGTCAACGGGTTAAATGGATACACAGCGTGGTGGCTTGGCTTCTGTGCGTTCTTTGTGATTCACCGCTGCACTTTTTGGTATTTGGATTCCTGTGGTCTTGGTATTTTTTTTTTACATTTCTGTGCTTCTGACCACGGCTTTGGATTGATTTTTCTTATAATTGCTGCCTCGCTCTGCAAATTTGCATGTTGGGTCTGATGGTGAGTGTTGTGTCGAGCTGTTGGCAATAGCCTCGTTGTTGCTCGTTGCTATTTTACGCTCATTGTGCTTTTGAGATTTCCCTTGATATTACTCCAGGAGACAGAATATAGCACAGATGGGTTTTTATTGAAGAAAGGGATAATTAATCTCCCTGTAGTTCTGCTTTTCTGATTGTATCACTTTGTAAGATTCTTTATCGCTGTTTCCCCAAGTATTCAGTTTTGTGATTACCTTCTTCAGGTATTTTTTCCTCTCATTCCTCAGTTGCGTTGGTCTAGTTTTGAAATTGTTTTCTCATTAAAATCTCTGTCTTTTTGCTAGAGCTGGAAGAAACTACTAGAATGTTCTTAACACTATACTGAATTTGGTGTGTGGCATGTTACAGACAGCTTTACCCCTCACTATTGTATCACTTACCCCTTTAGAAGAACAAAACAGGGAGAAGGAGAGGTCTCCCGGTTCTGTGATAAGGAGGTGAAAGTGAGAATCTTTGGAGAATTGCAGAAGGAAAAAGCAACCACCATGTAGCTCTGTATTTAACTGCAACTTAGTCGTGTAGTGCAAAATGAGATTTATTTGCACACCAGAGGTGTGTGCGCACTACAATAGCATTCGCTTCAGGTGGGTTTAGAAAACCTGACAGTTACAACCCATTTAGTTAAATCGGAGAACAGACCTTACGGGCTTCTCCAGCTCAAGTTTTGTGCTTTGTTTGTAAGTGCTGGACAATACGGATGCTGTTACTAAGGTATATTCAGGCTAATTCTCTAGAAGACTTTTTTTACTTTTTTTCTTTGTCCCCCCCCAGACTCACCAATATTTTTCTAACGGAACTGCTCGGGTGGAGAGGCCGGCGTTCCCATGCTGTGATTTATGCCAGCCCTTTCTTCCAGTTCACCGACACTGTTGTGCGCTTTTTTTATTAATTATACTGGGGACACTGCTACTGCTGTCAAGAATGTATTTTAAATACTGAAAAAGGTGGGTTTGATAAGACGTTGGTACAATAACGGGGCAAGGACAGCGGCGGCCGCCTCTTGGCGGTGCCTTCATCTCTGCTGACGAAGCTGAAGGCGGGCGGGCGGCGCTGGACCCGTTCCTCTGGGGTTTCCCCTT
>NW_009737712.1:3711-8614 GCF_000703405.1 Apaloderma vittatum | reverse complement strand
GGGGTCCAGCCGCGCCGCGCGAGGAGCCTTTAACCGGCTGCGAGCAGATGCCCGTGGGGCCGCATGGAGCTAGAGCCCTCGGAAGATGCTATTTCTCTGCTCCGTTATGCATCAAAGAGAGCAAGTTGTTCAAACTGGTTCACTAAGACAGCAACAGCATAACATCGAGGGGAGCGTTTAATCTCAGGTTTCCCAGACAGAGTAGCTGTAAATCAAAGGGCAAAAATAATTCACTTTAAGCAGAAGTATTTTCCTAAACTTCACTGAGGAAGTGTGTGTGGAATATTTTTCCAAAATCTATTGCAGAAGACACTATTTTAAATACCAGTTAGACTTCCTGAAATTACTTTCTCAATCACTGATGCATAGTGAAAATATATAACATATATAGACATATTTTCTGAGATATCAAGACTTGTAGGCATGTGTTTCCAGTCTGGACAGGGCATGGAAATGTGACAAAATGAGATTTCAAACTGAGGTGCCTGTGCATTTGTTGTTTTTTTTCTTGTGATACCAAACAGATAAATGTAAACACACATCATAACACATAAAAATTAATTTCATATTGAATATTTTGTTGGGAGAAGCAATAAATGCACTAAAAATTATGAATGGCAAATATATTTTATTTAAGTGTTTATTTTTATGGTATTAACAAATAGAAAAATATATGGAAGTATGCAAATAATTTCATAGAGACATTAAAATAAGATGAACACTGTCAAGTTGCTCATCCTTCATGGAGATTTTGTGCTTCAGCATTGTGGATGTTATTAAAGCACATATAACATCTCTTCCTCTGTCTTTTGAAGAAGTCTGTGCAGGAGTAACACAGATGGAAGCTGCCATCTCTTCTGCTTTTGTTCCATTAATTATCCTTCAAAATGTGAGGATAACTAGTCTGTCCTCTCACGCTGTTGGTAGGGATTATTTCACAGCTCTCCCTGCTCCCAGCTGTAACAGAGGTATAAACCGCCAGCCCTTCCAAATCTGTTAATTTGAGAAAAGAAACTTCTCACTCATTTCTCTTTTGCCCGCGACGAATCTCGCCACTTTGTCTCTCTGTGAAATAATCTATTTCTTCTAGTATTAGCCACACATCACCGGGTTGCACACGATTTCCTAACGCGCTGCGGGGATCTGCAGTGCTCAGGCTGGGCTGTGGGTTACATGTATCCCAGCCTGGGAGCCACTACAGAAACGTGGTCAGAGGGGAACCTATTGAGGCACTAAGATTTAGAAAATGTCTGACAGTCTGGAGAGGTGGAAACAGTCCCAGAGTTTTGCCCCAACGTTCAGAATAATCATTTCTTGCAGAATTCTGGCTTCCCCAGAAAGGGACAGATTACTATTTTATTGTATTGATATAGTGTATTGATATAGATCTATGTACAGATAAGATTTAACACCCCCTCTTCATGTAAGTTTCCAGAAATGTCAGGTTTTATTTTAGTGTTATTAATGAATTTTATTTTGTTCTGGAAACTTTGCTTATTTTTTCATAAAGATCAGTTGGTCTGGTTTATTCCTTTTTAGAATCTCTTGCTATATTAATTTTATTTATGTTTTATTCACTTATAAAAATTAACAATGCCCAAATCTAACAAAGAAAGGCAGAGGGAAGTCAGGAGGAGAAAGCAAGCCTTGAAAAAGCCACTTGCTCAGTGTCAGAGTTGCAAAGAGCCTGGTTCTCCCAGGCTGCAGGCTGTGTCTGTGCTTTCAGCAAAGACATTTCTGCAGGTTTTTCCAGTCAAGCCTCCTGGGGACGAGGTGGGTCTTCATCCGCCTGCCTTTCCATTTGCTCCCAGCTGATGCTTGTGCCATCCGGATGGTCTGAGCAAAGGCGCCGAGGTGTTGCTCGGCTCTTGTGGGCGGTGGCTCTGCCACGGGGCTTGGTTTGAGTGAGGGGCAACCGAGGTCTGAGGGTGTATTTTGGAATTGGCACTAGGCAGCCCGTCACGGGGGCACAGAGGTGGGCACCAACGTGCCGGGCGTCAGGCTGTTGGGCTTGTGCCAAAAAGGCTTCGGTCCAAACCCACTTCGGCTGCCTCTGGCTGCTGGGGGCAACCACCACGTGGCCTCAGGGAAGGACTTGAAACTGGCCAAGAGGCTTCTCGCCTTCCTCTACATTTGCTTTTTCACTGCTAATAATAATTTCTGGGCTCTATCTTCCGCTTGATGCTCAAGCTGTTTTTCTCTTTACGTCACTTAATTTATAATTAATTTATAAGCTCAGAAGTGACAGATAATGTTTATTATGGAGATGACATCCTGGAACGAGCTCCCTGAAATAACCTCCACGGAACCTTATATATGGCAATTAATTATGCAAAGCTGCTTTTAACATATCTTCAGGTAATCAGAACAAAAGACAGTTGTCTTTGTTAATTATTACGAAAATTTACTTATGAATATTGTAATTATTCACATTACTCTGTCTGCTGTCACTCACAGCTGGGGTACCTTTAGGCAGAATTATCATCATCGTAACAAAGGACTAATGAAAAGGGCTGAATTTAGAAGGGCTGTAGTTTAACATTAGAAAATTGTCTGCTCATTCAGGGGAGAACCAGAAGCTCAATGTGGTGGCACCTGCCTCACCTCCAGGCATGGGCAGGACAGAGCCCCGTGTGGAGGAGCGCCGCGCTCTGCGGCTCGGTCCGTCCGTGGTTGGAGCGCGGTCCCCTGGCCACGGGACTGCTGACAGTGCTTTGGCATTTTGTGTCCCCTAGATTAAAGCAACACAATATTTTGGGGTGCAGGTAAAACAGAACCTTTTTGTGACCACTGAAAACTGCTTTTTAAGTGTTTGAGAGCACTTCTGTTTGTTTTTGAGATGAAGCTGCATCTACCCACACCAGATAAGAATTTACCTACAAAGTTTTACTGAAGTGTGTTCAGAGGTCAGGTTTTCTTTAAGGTGATGGAGTTGAAAACCCGAAGGTCCCCTGGGCGTTTCTTGAGAACTGAACAAGTGCGACAATCAATTATGGACTGAAATTCAGCTTTCTGACACTTAGCATGGTCAACTGCCTTGTCCTTCTGCAAAAGGAGATGATCCATCAGAATGGGCCAGCTCAGCCTTTGACCCTCATTTCTTCTCGAGAAGACAGCTGATAAAGGAAATCACCATTAAATTAACTGAAGTTTAAAAGTTCACTTTATAGTTGCCCTTTTTAGCACAGAGAATGCCTTTGAATTTCCATAGCTTGACACTCACCAGAGGTCAATAACATATCATTAAACATCTTTGTATTTGCTGCTAATACACATTTTTCTGCTCTGCCTAGTACTGGAAGTGGTAAATAGTTTTGATGCCTGATTACAGGCATGCCTAAAGATCTAAGCTCCACCTTTAGACCCAATTTTCAAAGATGCTCTTGAGCTAGCTTGACTGAACATTTCAGTGAAATGATCTCAACATGGTACCTGCTTCCCCCATTTACTTCTTACCAATGTTAACCCTGTGTGCATAAGTGGTGTATCTGGCTCCGTGAAGCACACGTCTCTTGTTTTGCCAGAAGCCTGATTGAAGATGGCAAACTTTTGTTTATTTTTATTATTTGTAGGAGTATTATGCCTTACCCCCAGCTGTGCTGATGGTCCCATCATGTTCAGGAGTGTGTAAACACAAGAGGAAAGTGGTGCTCTGAAGAGCAAACACATGAAGCAGAGAAAAGGTGGGAAGAAGGAAAATGTTTTTTCTACCTCTTGTAGCGACCTGGAGCTGGGAGATGAAAGAAAACCTCTGTTTCTAAAATCCAGAGTGGAACCAGGGAATAATAATCATGACTGAGCTCCAAATTTGAAGTCTGGAAGATGGAGAAATAGCCTAAATCTCTGTAAACTGCTTTGAAGCCTTGTTTTTAAGTCTATTTCTATTCCCCAGATAGAGACAGAGACACATAGAGAGAGAAAACTGGTAGAAAGACAAGAGCTGATGCTGGTCCTTGATTTCAGAACCTGACCTAAACGACTTTGATCTCTGCAAATAAACCTGATTCATAGATATCTGCAAGCACTGCTGCCATCCTGTACACATCATTTTACTGTCATGCAATTAGAAACTACAATTACGATGCCCCTTCAGCTTTGTAGCTTGCCCTTTTAATTCCATCTGTTGCTATGGCAGCAACAAATGGTTGCAGTCACTGCTGTTTATATTGCTATCCAAGTCACATTAATAGAGATCTTAGAAACTAAATAAAAATCTGACTTAACTGTATACTGCATTTGCTGTTGTACGTAATAGGTTGCTCACAATAATCAGGATTCATCAAAATCTTTTGTTCCTGAAGCATTTGGAAAATTCCTTTAACTAAAGGGTCATTGAATGATAATTTATTTTCAGTACATACTTACCCAGTGCTCTCCACACAGCTGGACAATATTTCTTTTGCACTGTTTCTCAAGTATATCCTTGAAAACGATTATTGCAATTTTTTTTTTTACCTTGTACTAATTATAGAAGTATCTTAGGTCTAAAATAATACATCTTAAAAAAGATAATCACTATTTTCTTGCTGCTTTGTCTGTGTTGTCTGTAGATTTTATAGGCTTTTAATGGAAGGATTGTCTTTATTTTGTGAAAAGTCTTGTATAAAGGAGCTTCTATAAGCTATAACATTAATAAACTGTAATACCAACTTCTGATTTTGAGCATCACCAGCTGAGCTTTGAAGAAGTTGAAACCAATGGAGGAGAGATTGAGTGGGTGCCCCTGCAGGGGCTGGCGACGGGCAGCGGGAGCAGGGCACTGGTTGTGCATCCGCCTCGGAGTTCGCTCTGGGGGCCTCGGCGCTGCCCTTTCGAAGGGAGGTTCAATAATGCTGTAGTAAACCAGCCTGCCGTCTTCTTTTCCTGAAGTTTAGGGTCTTTTCGCTGGTGATTTCAGCTGGGA
>NW_009737712.1:0-3697 GCF_000703405.1 Apaloderma vittatum | reverse complement strand
GCTGACTTCCTCAGCTGCAGAGGCTGGAGGCACTCGGGCGCGGAGCATCGCCGGCGCATGGAGCATCGTTGGGGTGTGGAGCATCGCTGGGGCGCGGAGCACCTCCTCCCTGTCCCACCTGCGGTGAGTGTTTGGAACGAAGCGCAGGGTCTGTGGCCGCCCTTTCTGGAGGGTGGGCTCCAGGCTCCGCTCTTGCCATGCGGGCACAGTCGTCCTCTGCTCCCAGCCTGGAGAGGCCAAGACTCGTCTGTCGAGTGCTGCGTCCTTCCGAACAGCAAGCTGAATCTAGACTGTCTAAACAGGAGGCCAGTAAGGCAATTTGCTGTTTAAATGACCCAATGCACATTGGGCATACTGAAGGAAAAAAAGCCATTTCCTAGTGACTAAATCTCATTAAAAAAGCAATTTTCCAATCAATTACAATGCAATTTAGCTTCTAACTGTTTAATTATCAAAAAAGAAGCTATTTTCTTCTCTGTTCTTATATTTATGAACCATACTTTAAAATGTCATCTTCAGAGTAGCTGTTTAGAGGAACACAAGTACTCTATTTATGCAATTATATTAAAGTTAAAACTTTCAGTGTAATGTATTGTATTAGTTCAAGGAAATATTGTTTGCACAGATTTTGAAATACATGATTCACTGATTTCTAAAAAAGCTTGAATCTTTATGGTTATTTTCACGCACTATAAAATTGTATTATCTTATGTAGGTTTTTAGAGAATCAAATTTTTATTATTTTTTTTTAAATCCTATGCAAGAATGTCAGTTCTGGAAATACATGCTGAAAATCACAGAATCACAGAATGATAGAACAAGGTTCCTTTCAAAAGGAAGACTTCTGTCTTCAAAGAAACTGAAATGGGTAAAACGCAGAGGTGATTTATAAGAGCTGGGATGCTGGCGCCTGGTCGTGACTCCCTGTCTCAGGGTAAGTGCTTGAGCTTCAATTCGGAGAATAGGAAGACATTAAAGCAGCAGTGCTGGCTTGTATTTTTTATTAGAAATCTTGCAGTACTTGATGTTTCTTCTTAAAGCTCCAGCCCCTAGAGTTATCTGAGACTTTCGTAATTCCTTTTCCTAATGCTATTTCAAGCTTTTGTAGTTTAAAGGAAATCTCAAACCCACAAATTTTTCATCCAACAATGGATGAAAATGAAAAAAAATGCAAACCTATTGCTTCCTGACAGCTTCTGCTTTTTAATCAACTTCGGGGGTAGGTCCTGCATGAGCGTAACTCGCAGTATCATTTCACACTATCCTGAGGCCTCTGGAAGTACTCGATAGGCAGCGTCCATATAACGTGCTCAGACCGACACGTTCAGCCCTTCGTTCAGGGTCCCAGCTGGTGCTCTGCTCTGAAAGGCCCGAGCTCTGCTTAAGCGCACACCTCAGAGGAGCAGCACTTGCTCCTGTGAGCATCGCGGCACGTCTCAGGCCTCGCAAGGCTTGCGTGCCCTTGCACATGCCTGGTCATTCTTTAAAATGATGGTGCAGAAATAACACCAGATGAGCTAATTATGGATCTGCCATTGATGTAACAAAATTTTCCAAAGCCTGTAATGGTTTTAGGGATAAATTATCAGTTTACAGGTCAGGAACTTTGCAACTCTCACTATTAAGCACTTAGGAAAAAAATGTAGTTTTCCTGAGAAACAGCTGGTTTTGCTTCTTTCTTGCATGTGCCTGTGTGGTGCTTTTGGGGCACCACACATTGCTGTTTCCAGTGTGTCTAGGTCTGGAAGGTTCCGTTTATGAGCACAGTGGTATGGCACATTCATCATTTGAGCTAAATCAATAAATAATGATATGATTCAGCTTCAGCAGGTCTGTTTTATTGCTGTCCATAAACAGCATTGAGGTAATTAAAATGTTTTTATTGCTTTGTGAGTACAGTGAGACTCGCCACACACACTCCTCACGCGGCGTTGTCCCGAGGATGACACTCGCGCTCCCCGCGCAGCCCAGCCCCGACCCACCGCAGCTCTGAGCAAGCTGAGAGATGCACCCGCCCGGCAAAGGAGGGTTCAGTTAGCACCGTCCCTAATGGAACTCATTTGCTGACATTTATGTATTGACTGGGAGACAGAACGCCTCTGGTCACACTGCTGTACAGGCTTATCCTCAGTTTTCAAATTCCAGTGTGTGACTCACCCTGCAGATGTGGGGGGCGAGCCCGACGCTCAGCACGGAGCATCAAGCGTCTGCGAGATCGAAGGAGCAGCCATTGGCATGTTTTGCCATTCGAGCTCAAAAGCACAACTGCACGTGCTGACTCCATTCACAGAGCACTGCACCTGTTTTCGAGGGAGAAGAGAACCGTGGTTTGGCGGTTCAGACTCTGGCTGGGATGAAGGAGCATCTCCTCCTCAAGCCGCCACTTTGCAAAGGGCAGGGGTGAGCGCGGACCCTCCCTGAGCCAGGCACAAGGGGTCACCGTCGCTGCAGCGCTGGTAGGTGCCCTGGGTGCCCCTCTGCTGCTTCTGCCACTGCTGTCTGCTCGACGTTTGTGGGGGGCGCAGGGTGCTGAGGATGGTACTGTGCTCCCCCGAAAGCCGCAGTCACACAAGGGTGCTTTTGGAATCTATCCCGTGCCATCCCTGAGGAGTGGCAACAAATTCAGAAGATGGAACAAGTCCAGCACAGGAATTTTAACTGTGAGATGAGACTTTTATTTCTGCTAAGCCTATCTATTTAGATTATAGAGCTGTGGATTGAAGTGGTTTGTTCCAGTTTCCCTGCTACCAAATGCCTGTTTAAATAAAATAAGGTTGCTGAATAATTCAAATAAATATTATTCAATAATTGATAAACTTTGTAATAAAGATTGAAGCATAGCCCATTAAAACCTCAGTGTGCCTTCATGCTCTTTATTAGTTGATTCTGCTGGGGAAAGGACTGCTTCTGTGTGGAGGTTTTTGTATGTTGGGTTTTTCTTCAGCTGTCGTAGCAGGAAGCAGTGATTAGAGATTTGGCACCCGTTACAAGTGAGGCCGTGGCTCACAGAGGCACAGGGGGATTTAACTCCATCTCTGCAGGAGGACAGTGAGGGCCAAATGTCATGGGCCTCAGCACAGGCAGACAGCTCAGGGGCCCTACTTAGGACCAGATATCCTCAGAAATTCTGCAGAAAAATCCTGGTAGGTAAACTATATCTTTGGATAAGGGAATAAAAGAGTGTAGGAGGCAGAGATGTTTTTGGCTACAAATTGAAACTCAGCAAAGCCGTGTCTCTGGTGAGGCCATCTCCAATCGCTTGTCTCCATCTCCTGCACCACAGCTAGTGGGTAGTGGGACAGATGAGGCATAAGCGACACTGCAACCACCTCTGGAACCATGACATTTTATGTCAAAAGCACGAAGTTATTGCCGAAGAGGAAACCAGCACTTGATAGAGAAATGCGTTTAGAAAAAATAATTCTGTCAACACCCATTTAAACACCCCCCACCAAGTGAATTTCTTCCCACAGTGGGAGTTACTGTGATGCAAACGCTTGTCATTCACCGCACTTCAGTTTCTTGCAAAACACCGGGGTGCAACGATACAGTTTTATGGCTCGATCACTGCACGAAAAGACAGACCCGGGGGGTCGGTGAGCGCTGCAGGGACGCAGCTGGGAGAGGGCTTCAGGCTTGCAGACCCCGCTGGGGAGCCGTGGGGGGTTTGCAGACCCCGCCGGGGAGCCGTGGGGGG
>NW_009737711.1:0-13483 GCF_000703405.1 Apaloderma vittatum | reverse complement strand
TCCAGCCTGTCAGGGTCCCTCTGGATGGCATTTAAGCAGCCTCCTAAGTAGGTTATGAGAATCTTGGGAGAACATAGCCCAAAAGTACACAGCAAATTGCACATAGAGGTCTCCACTCCAGAATCGACATTCCTTTCGTTCTGTCAGTCAATGTGCCAAATTCGCATTAGGCGCTCTCCGCTAGAGGCCAAAATAAAGAGAGCACAGCCTAAAAAAACGGTTGACACATACTGCCATTGGTCATCTTAAAAGGCAGGTTCCATTTTGACATACTAAATACTTCTTCTCCCATTCTTATTTCACTCTTCCTTCTTGGACAACACTTGCCATTCCCCCAATAGAGCCGTAGTGACCCTGTCCTGAAGTTACCCCCTACAAAAATCTTGCGCCATCAGCAGTCAGAGAGATCCAGCCAACTTCAAGGCAAAAAGTCAAGTCACTTTGCCAACTCGTACCTCCACTGAAGGAGTGTGGTACAACCAGCTTTCTCATCTACCTCGACAACTCTCGTGCCAAAAGCCAGCTCCGTTAGCGCGACGCCCAAGGCGGTGCAATGTGAATACCCCTGAGCATTTTAAGGGAGGACATGGACCTGGTCAGGAACCACCTGCCTGACGCACCCAAATCCTCACAGATCCAAAAGCAAGTTGAGCAAAGACAGCAGCCAGAGTGTTTTCACACATGCTTCTGCTCCAAGATTTTTTTTTTTAAAAAGCAATTCCAACTACTTGAGAGTTCACACTTAAATTAGCCCTGAAATTGCCAAGAGTGAAACAGTAGAATAGGACAAAAGAGAAAATAAAGTCAGCACAGTTGTCACACTTTGAGAACGTTAATAACCCTGAAGCAGCTATACTTAAATAGGCAAAACTTAATTTCACATTTCAAAAAGACAGAAAGGGGAATCAAGTCCTGACAGACATATGTTGGGTTGTTTTTTTTCCTAAAACTGCAATATACAGTATTAGGAAATAACAGAAAATAATGAGCCTGCAATACAGCCCCCACAAAGGCAGCCTGTAATAACCTATTATATTATTTTTATCACTTTTAACGGGCAGAGAAGAACGGCGCCTACTAATAGGAATTTTAGTTGATGGCTTATGATTCTGGCAAAGCATGCAACAACTCCTTCCATAAGGACTAAAATAACAGCCCCAAAACTATTCTGACATTTTCTGCCCGAGTACAGGTGGTTTTAGTTGTCACAGAAGATAGCAACCAACCTCCTCGCTCACCCCTGGCAAGAAAGGAAAGAAGCAGCGCTGACTTGGGCCAGAACACGGGGGCGCTGGAGACGGGCAGGAAATCAAAAAGAAGCAACAGTACCAGCACCGCTAAGAAACCTTAGGAAAGCTTTGATCCGAGTCAGCTTCAGGAAGGCAGAGAAAAAGATCTGGGCAAGTGGATTCTGTTACAGTCAAGCCCGGTGAATCATTTGGTTTGCTTTGTCAGGAAGATTTTTTTATACATATACGTATGTATATACACACATACATATATACATCCTTATGTGTGTATATATATACACACATTTATATTTACGAAATAACACACACAGAAAAAATACACACTCAAAGACTGAAAAATAATTGCTACCAAATTGCTTCCTAAGTATTGGGCATTACAGGAATTTTAACGAGCATGTTATATATACAGTGGGACATTTAATATAATATTTAATGGAGTTTAATTTACTTATGGTTAGTCTGGTACCTGGGTGACCTAGAACACACCAAAACATTACATTATTTTCTACCATATGCACTGGTGATTCACATCTTTTTCCGCACAAAGACAACTCTGGCTTTATGCAATATTCTCATGTTACAAGCTGTCTTTTTTTTCTTTTTTTTTATCCAGAAACTGGAATTCTTGGTTTTGCAGACTGAATTTAGTTTCTTTTTTGCTCAAGGACGTAACCTACATTTTTCTCAACCCCACACTGGCACTCCAACAACCATACCTTACTTTAAATAAGCTTATAACGCACTGTATTTTCTGTGTTTACAGTGTATAACGCACTGTATTTTCCGTATAGCACCAACACAGCTTTAGGAAGTGCACCCATATCCTGATACACTCAAAACTGAATTTAAGTTTAAACAATATTTGATCCAATCTATAAAACCTACCGCTTGTATGACCCTTCCAGCACAGGAGGAGCCCTGTACTGTAACTTAATCCAATTTAATGTACTGTGGATATGCACATTAAAACTATGCGGTTTTGCTTTATTTTCAGCCAGAACCACTCTCGGAAGGAATCTTCCTCAAGATTAGGCTGGTAAGAGAACCGGATTTTTTTTCCTGCTTACATATGTAGCGTGGACTGTAGATTACTCTGGCCTTTTACCAACTCCACCCAGTAGTTCCACGATAGCATCAAAATGTAATAGCGGCCTTTTATCGTCTCCTTCTGTGAAGTTTTCTTAAGATTTACTGAAGTGAGTTGTAACTTATTCTGTGGCACACGATACCCAAGGAGCACGGGGAACACATGGTCACCAGACCCTTCCATGTTAACGCTCCTTTCCAAACTTGTTTTAGCTGCAGAGGCCAAGAATCACCAAAATCTGCCTCACTTTTTAAAGTGTTTTTTTTAAACAGTCTTGGTGCAGTAGGCTTTTAATCATTTAACAGCGATCTGAAGTACAAAAACTGCATTTATAGTAAGAACTCAGCAGATTCTGAGACCTGCGCTTTATCCTCCATCTCCCTCGGATAACTGCTAACGTGAAAAAGAGCCGAACGCAAGCTGCCAGAATTTCCCAATTTGTTCAAAAAGCCATTTTCTTCTCGTTAGCCGAGGAGTACTGCACGTCCCTCTTTTATTAGAATGCTTCTGCCCAGGCTTGTGGGTTGGAAGCACGGAGCACAAGGCAGATTTCACACACGCTGGTTTGGGAACTTAAATTTGTTTATTTCCCCTGCAAAACAGAACCCCTCCCAGACAGTTACTCAGGAGGAGGAATGACACCGAGGGCAGAAACGCTCTGTACCGGAAAGCGCTCACTGCGTTTGCAAACAGGTAACACGTACGCTTCGTCAGCGCCACCTCTTCTGGAGATCTGGATGTACCAGAACGAAACACGGCCAAAGTGAACCTTTCCGGGTACCGCGCTACAGCTCCGAATGCGGTTGCAACAAAAAGTCTGGGTAAGGCACTGCATCCCCCAAAATAAAGAGATGAAAAGGTGGTTTCTCCCAGCTTGTTTCTCCAAGCTTTGTCCATACAGGACTGAAAATCAGAACCTTAGCTGGAGACTTGATCACGGGATAAGGATATTTTAGTGCACAATAGCAGCGTGATGGCCACCATCCGCTCCTTTTTCGGGCAAGGATAATCATCTAAATCAAGACTATAAAAATCAGTTACCCGAGTTTAGAAAATAGGGTAATTCATCCTGAAGCAAGACACGCTTTGCCTCCCCGATCCCTTCCCTCTTCCGTCACGAGCAGAGAGCAGTTTACAGAACGCAGGCTGCCTTATCGTGATTTGTGCTATATAGGCTGAAAGCAGGCTGAGCCTTATGAGTCAGTTCTTGCAACTCTACGCAAAAGCTTCCAGGCTAAAACACATCTTTCAGGCTGCTGCCTTGATTTTATGCCATGGAGGGGGAGGGAAGCCACCAGAAGTCTTCTGCACTGCCTGAAGCTGCTTGAATACTAATGAAAATCAGACAACGCGAAAAAAAAAAAAAAGGAGAAAAAGGCATCGAGCAGTAACGAAAAGCCCCAGCATAGGAGTAGTGGCAGGTTATTTAGAATGAAATAAATTAAATAGCACGATGATTATTGATAATGGTCCAAAAAAAAAGGCATACTTCCTGCACATTTCTCCTCTGTAACCACAGAAGCAAAAGGAACTATGGCTTCAGATACAGTGACGTGACTGTGTCTTCACTAACACATTATCCTCTGCTCACAAATTCAAAGACCGTTACAAAAGAGACAGCAAAAGTTGCACAAACAACATTAATCCTGCCTTCTGTCAGGTTCATAATGAGTAAATTCTGCAGGGGAAACAAAACAGAAAGACAGGTCATTGCCCTGTGGAAAGCTGCATTCTGATGCATCCAGCAACAGTTCATAATAACAATTGTGCGGGCAACCATGAAACCATTACTTCCTAGCTTTCAAGTGCCTGACTCTCACCTAACTAACGTAAATCTCTTTTACATGCTGGAGCTATTTGTGTCTCCTACATCCTGGCTTTGTTTGCAGGACATGTAACAAGAGCGAAAAACAATTTCTGTTATCTACAGTGGCAACAGCTTCCTTGCATTCATACTATATGTCAGCAGGGCTTGAACCCTGAACTTTGGGACGACTGCTTCAGCCCTTAACAGAGCCGTCATTAATTGGCAACGGGTGGAAGATCTGTTATCCAGAAGGGCCAGGTGATTAGCCCAATTATCTTTTCCCCGTGCTACGTGGGGGGAATCAGCTCCTGTGGTTCCCAAGCATCAAGGTGGACATCGAAGGCTGCCAGCGCTAAGCTGGGACTGGGAGAACCCCGTCCACCTTTTCATTCCAGCGCCCCAAAAATTTCCTTTGCACTCTGGGACAAAGGTATTGGAGAATTCAGGCAAGGCTTGCATTACAACAGCCTTGAAAACCTTGGAGTAATCACAGGTGTGTTATTTGGAGCCACGGCTTGGCAACATCACAAGAACCAGCTACAACAATTCCGACAGGCAGCCACCAGGAAATAGGAAAAAAGAAAAAGAAAAGAAAAAAATCCCAAAAAGTAAGTGCACTGGAAGTTATCCATGCTGCAAGAGCTTTCTCAGCAGGCAGGATGAGAGGGGTACTACTCATACCCCCAAAAATCACACAGTCACTGCAGGAGAGCAGAAGGGCAATTCAAGTAAAAGTGTGCAGGAACATTCACGGGTCATGCTCCACCTCTTACTGCAGTAAGGAAACTGCAGTCATGAAGGTAACCTCGACAACTGCAAATTTTATCTTCCTCCAGCTTTAAATCCTTGCACAGGCCAAGCTCTATCCCCTTGTGCCTGCTGCCCTATTTCAAGCCTGACACTCCACCTTCCTCCCTCTCTTTGGGGCATCACCAGAACAGTAGTTTCTGCGATGCTACGCTCTTGATGTGACAAACGAAGAAAAACCCTGTGCTGAAGAGGATGGCTCTTAAATACCAAGAGAGAGAGCTAGGCTAGCACGTGGCGCTCTTGGGTGTAGCCCGGCCCATTACAGACAAGAGCTCTGTACCCAGCTAAGCAGGGTCGCTCTTCTCACAGTTCCCAACCTGTCTGTCAGAAGAGATCACCGTAGCACAGCTGAAAGGCTTCTTCCCATCCCTCTCCCAAACCCACTGAACTAAATCAGACCATTTCTGCGTGCAGCAATGCGCCCTGGCATCAAGCAGGCTGCAGCCAAATGCTAAAACATACCAAGCAATAGTCCACTTCTGTGGATTTCTTAGCACATGTGTGTAGGCAGCCTCCCATACACACATACAGCCTTTTATAATTTATTTTCTTTAACTGAAATGGGTCACTACTACACAATATATTATACTACATTTGCAAACAACCCTATTACCCCGTTTCTTGGTATACAGCTCCCTCCTGAAACTCCTTTAAAAGCAGTCCTTCAGAGTGCCTCCCGCCTACACATTCTCAACGAGTATTTCCATTAGATGGAAACAACTGATCATCAGTGTAGATAGTCCTTAAAAAAACCACAACCCTTCTACTTCAATTTTTTTTTTCATTCTCTTGCTGCTCATGCCTTTTGAAAACAAAGTATTTTGTAGCTATTCAAGGTTAAAAAAGTTCACTTTTTTTACCCAGATAAGGGCACCAGGAGACCAGGTAAAACACTCCACAGTTACGCAGCCTCTATTTTTAAAAAGTTCACAACCCCAGGTACAGGAAGGGAGTTTGCAGGAACAAAACTAAAGTGTGATTATTTTGATTTGATAACTACCCATATTCACAGAACTCAACAGAAGATGGACATTCCCACTGGAAAGTCACACTTCAATGCAAAGTTAAGCAATACATAGTAAGTTATTAACAACGACTACAAACAGCTCACTGTTCTCCTACATTTTGTCCTAGAAAGTTCATGTTAATCTTGTCGTATTCCATTTTTCCCTTTCCTCCTAACACAGAATCACGGCAAACCCTTTCCCGATCAGCTGAGAATGACACATATTGCTGTAGTGGAGATAAACGTTTGGTTCACCTGGTGAAATGATTTCTTAAGAACTAGAGTTTAGAGTTGCTGTGGTCTTTTTTAAAATACTGACTTTAAATACTACCAGGAAAACAGAAAGGCAACCTCATGGCAGTGTGAGTAGGAATTACTTGAGAGACTCTCCAGTTTTCCACTTTGTCAGAGACCCGTGAAATTCTTCAACACTTCCAGTTGCCACCCACTCCTCAGCAGGTTTCAGATGACTATCAGAATTTTGCACTACAGTGCTCTTGATCAAGTTTCCATTCCAAAATGGAAAACCATTTTGATTGGGCTGTACCAATCGGCACTCAGACTCACGCTCGATAGAAAATAACCCGTTGATAACCAGGGGAAAAACTTCTGGTGATTCGCCAGCGCAGACTACGTTCATGTTCACACATCCACGAGGGCAAATCCAGCAGTTTCAGACGGGAACACCTTCTCGTCCAGCTAGAACATATTATTTAACCTGACAGAAGGTAGGTATATCACAGTTAGAGTCAGACTTGTTTCTTAATACCTCGCTGTCTTCTGTCACGGCACAATCCCTGCAACCCTCACCTCAGGAGCACTTGGGACTGAAATACCGGTTCCCAGTCACTGCTGGTTATGGGAAGACACTTCTGCCTCAGATCTGTGATAGCTGTTCTCCACCCGACTTGCGCAGCTGAAACACGATCATCATCTTGCTACCATAAACCACAGAGGTTCTCAATTACTTCAGCAGAGGGGGTTTGCTTTAGCCATCAAGTAAAAAAACCTTACTTGTACCAATCTTAATTCAGGCCAGTGCAAGGTAGCGTGCAAAGGAAGCAGTAACTGATCGTTCACTACAGACAAAACAGTTACGAGCACATACAGAAAAAACAGGTACAGAAGTAAAATCAGAAAAAGTCGCAATTAATCCACATTAACCTCCTGGCTTGATCTTCTGAACAGACTTGCTGACTGGTCCTCACAAAGCGCCAGCCTGGGATTCATGAGTCTTGTTTCAGCTGTTTCATTTCCGCACTGTTCCTCACCACCTCCTGTACCTGACTGCCTTGTAAACAACTCCTCACCTCAAGGAGTCGTAAAATTCTCCTTCCCCCATTCCCTGGAAACTCCATAGCCTACTCCAAGGTGAAAATGTCTCTTTGATTATAGACCACAAGATGCATTGACCGCCATCACCAAAACAGGGCAGTCCTGCTGCTGTTCCAACTGCTCATCAGTTTTATTACTCAAACTGACAGAAGACAAACAATAAACCAAATCAGTTCCTCAATGTCCAAAAAAGCACCAGCGGGGCACAAAGTAAAGGGCAAGAATGAGAAGAAAGACCTTTTTCTCTTGGCTGCAGCAAGCTTTCTATCAGCTCAAGATGTACGTGGAATTGTACCTTAGACCAAACCTCACAATCCACAGTAATCCTCCTCTTGTAACAACCGTCCGTAGTGCTGCAGTGTCTGTAGCCCGCATCACGTCATTCTTGCCTGAGAGCCAACGTGACAGCGGCTAATCACTGGGAAGCGACAAATCCCAAAGACCTTTCTCCTGTACTTTCACCTACACAACATACACGTGTTCGCTCTCCTTCCCTTCTCCCACCAAAAGGCATTCCATCCATGCAGAACTGATTTTGTATACACCTCTCCTTCCTTCGTTATTTTTCCAAGAATTGATCAACCCCTCTTCCAAAATGGCTTATAGCAAAACAAAAAACAACAACAAAACAAGCAACTCTCAAGTGCCAGAAGCAACCTCACAAGGCCCTGTAAGACATAACTGAAGCTAACTTTGCAATCCATTTCTTCCACTATGACATGGCAAAGGACAAGGGCAGTCCTACAGATCTTTTCCTCAAAGATTCTGTCCAGCTTGTCACGTGAGGCTAAGTAACAGGTAAAATTATAAAGCTGGTGCTGTGAAGGGTTAACATCTCAGCAACGCTCAAGTTGACCCTGCTTACCTGCTGGCTTTAGACACTGAGAGCACGTTACTGTCTGTACCTCAGGACTTCACAGAAGACTAAGTAACCTGGTGCTCAAATGAGTCTGTTCAAGCTTTCTACTTCTGCTGAAGTTACTGCTCATGCTGGATTGCATCTTCCTGAACCTCATCTAAACAAGAGTCACTGAGAAGCCTCAGGAAAACATTTACACTTAGATTTAACTGGCTCCTGCTGAGCTCCAACCAACTGAAGAACTGTCGTTTGGTCCAGTGGTCCCATCACGAGCGTTATCGAGCAATGCTAATATGCAGACACGTGGTTTGCTTAGAGCACATGGGTTTTAATGCAGGATGTTTCCACAAAATGAGTAAGGTTTTTCAGTAACTTAAATTAATACCCTTCTAGGGAAGAAAAAAAAAAAAAAAGAAACAGCACAACACAACAGCACAAAAAGAGGGCCTCAAGATTCCTCTCCCTTCCTGTATAAAGATTTCTACAGTTCTTGGTACCTAATAAGCCACAGAAAGTTCATACAGAAAAAATCCACACGAAGCACTGTCACGGGCAGGTAGGTTGGTAAGGGAAAGATGCTCCAAAACCAGTTTACCCTCCTAAGGCAACAAGCAACAGCCTTCCCAGGTTTCGTTGTTAAAAGTTACCGATGAAGCAAACTGAAGACAAGTAATAGGACAAATACAAAACCCTGAAGTTAAAACAACTGAAGAGTTTCCCTTTTTGTTCACTTTGTAAAGGAGCTGAGTTTTAATTCAGTGAACAGTTTTAATACAGTGAACAGAGCAATACTTCCAGCAGTAAACCAGACCAGACAGAAGTGTAAGACATGCTAAATTTAGGCACAACCAACTCTGAGACACTCAGCAACATGAGAAAGATGGGATCAAACACACCACCCTTTAATCATGGGTGGAGTTAACACAAAGCTTTTCAATAAAGCCTTAGATGCTGTGAAAATACTGCTGTCCCAGGACCAAATAAGCAAGCTTAAATCCCGTGAGCGAAGCAGGCCTGGTAGGGAGAAGGACATTCAAAGAGGAGAACGTTCTAGACCATGCACGGAGGCCACAGCAGGGCTGCTAGTGACCTGTCATTCTGATATTTAGGCTGCACCTTCCCAGCCCCAGCGATGAGGACATACTTCTACAAGAAGCATCACCTCACCCGCAGCGAGTCAGCTCCCTCCACGCTGCAGGACCCTCACCTTGTTGTAGAACTCCTGCTCCCTGGGACCGCGAGGTGGTGGCTGCAACTGCTTCAGGACAGTCCCATCTGGATGCTGCAGTATGCCTGGAAGAAGAAATATTTCCTTCAGGGCTTAGTTTTAAGATATACAACCTTTATGGGGATTTTTATTTTAATTTTTTTTCCCCCCAGAAATAGCAAATACACCATCAGGGACAGCCTCCTTGTAAAGCTGGACTGCCTTCAGCATATGCACAGCAGAGTCAAAATTGGCAGCACCTGCTCGAAACCCTTAGCAGGTGTTTGCTTGCATTCTTCTTTTTCTAGCCATCAGATGCTTTCCCGGGTCTAATTCTGCTTAAGGCCAGCCCATTACTAGGATTTGACATTGAAAGTTCCACCCAAAAAAAACATTCATTCAGCTACAGAAGATTACATAGACACTCCCTCTTTAAATAACTGATGAGTTGTTCTTCCAACAATGCCAAGAAGTTAAAGGAGTTAGTACCAAGCTTAATGCATTTCTCACTAGCTAGAAGAGAAATCTGTATCCTGTGAATGTATTTGTGTAGCAGTGGCATAGAAAGAACATTTCTGTATTACTAGAAGTAGCACCCCTCTAGCACTCCATGCTAATCAGATGCTACTATTTTATTACCCATAATTACAATACAGAATTTCACCTCAGCCAGGCAACCACCTTCATCATGCCTGCACAAAAAGAAAACCCAAACCCCAAAATATCCCCCTGAAACAGCCTTAATGACTCTCCAGACAGAAACATTGCCAAGTCGCTGCATAAAACATGCAACTGAATATCCAAAGGTACTCATGAGATGAGAACAAACAGGAATGGAGAAAAGGAACTGCGTCCCCGTGAAACGCACATTAAATTTCAAGATCGGTAGTTGCAAGGGAGAAATTAAAACTCACTTCTGGAGGAAAAAAAAATCTCCTAGGATTTATTCACAGCTTTCCAGAAAGTTATTTATTTTGCTTAGAAGGGAAGCAAAGATGTCAACGGTATCTAAAATAGGGTCCATCTTCAGATTACCTCTTGAGGAAACATGGTAAAACCAGGAGCTTTGTGTCCCCAAACCACTTTGCAGATGTAACAGCAGTTGGGTTTTCACCTTTTAAAAAGCACTATCTCTGAATGGACTCTGTTGTGCAGTCTTGGAAACTAAATAAAACCTTCAGAGCCCAAGATATTTACTTTAAAACAACTGCTAGACTTAGAAAAGTTGTTTCATTAGCTGGCTGTGTCAACGAACAAGGAGTGGTTTTTAAAATGCGTGTAAAACAGTTCAAGTTGTGTTGCTTGCCGAAAGTTGGTTCTTGTGTACTTTCACGAAGTAGAAAAATATTGCCGTGTAACAACGTGCAGACCACCACAACATCTTGATATGTATTACTTAAACGGTTAAATATAACCCAACATTGTCTGAAGTTCCCTCATCCTCTGGATTTCTTGAAAGACTACAGCACCTACTCTGTAACTGCAACTGAGGCAGGCCTGGAAACCAAAGACTCGCGTTTCAACATTCACCACAAAAACTCCGTTGCCTTCCCTCCGACCTACAACAACAACCAGAGATATCATCACGTGCAGGTCATACTAACATATGGACAGTGGCCATGGTTTTGGTCTAGGGCTCCTGTTTTTTTCAGCACAGATAGGGATGGATAAGTCATTTAACCTTTCTGAAGAAGTAGACAAACTACACCAGAATTAAAATTCTGAAATACTTCACAAACATTTCTCTACAGCTCGGCATGCAAAGCTTGCCAGCACCCTGAAATTCAAATCTACTGCAAAATAACCAATATAGATGTAGGCACTCTTCTAAACAAACAAATAAAAAAACTCGCATCCAAACCACATGCTTCACTTGAACTACAGACAAAACCTGTTCTGCATAACCATGCCGAACGCTCACTTTAGAAAAGATCCTCTGCCCTCTAAGGGTATCTAATCAGGACTGACCAGTATGTATGTGCCACCTTAACCTCCACATTGGGAATACGGCAGTCGGAGTCAGTTTTGCGATTTGCATGACCAAGCGAGTCGCACTGAGAGAGAATGTTTCCTCTCCCTACAGAATCCCACTCGTGGCCGAGGGGGAACTCCAGCACTTTGTGGGTACGGGCACCAAACCACAGCTGGGGGTGGGAGGCTCTGTAAGGCGGCGTCTCCCAGCAGCTCCCGTCTCTCTCCACACGCCTGTGGAATTAAGCCACAACCCACGGTGGTTACCTAACTTACTACGTTCTGTTCCGGAGGAAGCGCTACAGAACATGGCATTCACAAAAAGGTCAATCATAATGCCCAGAAGCTGAGGGTCCACGTGTGCGTGAGCCCTTTCTTTGTAAAGAAGTAACAGTCACAGGGAGCAAAGAGAAAATGGAAAAGGTTAGTCAGGAGGGAGGGAAACTCTAGGGCAAAAAAGTTTATGGCGTACTTTAACCCCCCCCCCCCCCCAAAAAATAGTTAAAAAATACTTTGGATGCCTTCAAGCCCTCTGCGCATTTGTATGTGGGGACAGAAGGGAAGTCAAGCGCAGAGGACAGGAGTGACACGCAGGAGGAAGCTGAGCAGAACAAGGAAGGCTCTGAGCTTGAGTCAGTAAACAGCTCATATGCTAACGCCATCCGAGGACAACCTTCAAGGTACGTGTGCCGTGCTGTACGCGTAGCAACAGCAGTATCCTGACAAAAAGGCACACTGGTTTTACAGCTTTAGGCTTTTAAAACACCGAAGGCTCAACGGGGTAGCAAAGTGAAGAATGGAAAATATTCGGAAGGGTGACTACTGCCGGGAAAGGCGGAAAAGGCAACGGAGAAGGTAGAAGACACGCCGGTCTCCTCCTGCATGCTTGAAGTTCCTGCAGATTCTGGCATACAGATGGTCTGTGGTACTCCTTACCAGTGCTATTAACAACAACATATATCCAAACATCTGGCCACTAGCTTCACAACAAAGACACCATGGGGAGCAGCACTGCAGAATTATACCTGACCCTGTATCTTTACCATCTCGACTGCCTGCACTCCTACACACAACATCCGTAAAGGAATAAAATGAGAATGCTGGGTGCCAGAGTAGCTTTGGTCTTCACTTAAATGTAAAACTAGGTTTCTAAGATGAGATCGTCAGCCATGGTGGTACCTGTGCACAGAAAACTTGGTCTTGCTCATGAGATGCAGAGGAGCAAGCTTCACCCAATCCATCTGAGCTGCACCCACAACACAGACAGCGTACCTGTCATCTTGATCTAACAGCAATAAAACCGACATGCCAAAGGTGAGGCTTTCCCTGTGAAAGTGTTTTTTGCCTGATCCCATCCCATTTTATGGCACGTCAACGATGAGCAAGATGTACAGCGCCAAGGACCCAATACACCTCCCTCAACATTTCATTGCACCAGCTGCAGTGGGGGCAAGGGGCAAGAGTTACTTTGCTGTGGAGATTATCAGCAGCAAGACACGCCACGGATGCAGCCTGCAGATAAGACAAACTCACGGTGACATTAGTGCTGTAATTCCACTTGGAAGGGTTCTGAAGTTCAGCCCTTGGCCTATTCAGCACAGGCAGCTCCTGCTGACAGGGTTCAAAGGTAATATGACAGCAGGCACTCGTCACAGCTTCTCTCAAAGGGCACTCTGAGCTGAAGGGATGTACGGATGTATACCTTGCCTTTGGCTCAGAGGCAGGAGTTATAACAAATGGGATATGCTGGAAGGGTGAGAAATGCCATTTGGCAACGTCAGGCTGGGCCCCTTGCTCTGGTGCTGGCCACTGCCTACGTCAAAAGGCACCTTCACCAGAAGGGCCAACGCCTCACATCTCGACCTGGAATTAAAACACACATTTGAAGCTCGTGGAGGCACGCTTCACACATGCCGTATCCTCATGATATCTGTGTAGGCTGATCGTTTCCCAGCCATTGGTTTTGACTTTTACTATCACATAAACAATCAACTAAGAGGCTGGTAGATCGGTTACTGATACTTTGCTGGTGGCCATAGGTCGAAGGGGCTCTTTTAGACAAAACACTGCTTCAACATGCATCCTAAGGGTACCAAATTATTGTTGCCAAAATTCCCACTTGACTCTTCCTTTTTTTTTTTCTTTTTTTTT
>NW_009737710.1:0-918 GCF_000703405.1 Apaloderma vittatum | reverse complement strand
CATATACTTACATTTATTAAGAACAAATACACGATTAACAATCAAGCCTTACTTTTTACGTCAGTGTAGGTAAGAATTTAAAATGGAGAAGGGATTAACTCCCAAGCACTATCCTACCTGCACAGAGCGACCAGAACTTACCAACACATCCAGGATAGTAATTTTGTGCCAAAGCCAGCGCATGAGACAGTCCAGTCCCCTGTGCTGCAGTTACTGTAAATTTAGTGACACCTTGGATGCCAAATGCTTGCATTATGCTCCAAATGAGAAACAGTTGGAGGTCCAGGGATCCTTTAAAAACCCATATATGCCAGTGGGAGTTTTTCCAAGGACTTGGTACATAGTGCATGGCAGGCCTGTCCCACAAAAGGCTAGTAAGCGTGTGTCTGTGTGCGCATGTGCACTCCAACCCCTTTCCCTCTGGGAAGCCCACTGGGAAAGACAGTCTGATGCTGGCACTGCAGCGTGCAGCACTCAGCTGGTTAATAGCTCGACACTTGCATTTAGCACTGCTCTCCACTCCGGAGTAATCTCAGCTCTGCACTAGCTCCAGCTGCTGCCATAAAGAGACTGCAGCTGTGTGACTCTGCAGCAAGCTCAGCCCTTCCTCCTCTAGCAATAAATTACATGGAAATCTGGCTTCAAATTTCTGTCTACAATTTTCAGCCTCTTAATAGGGGCTCCTTAGCCACTACCTGCCCAGGTTACTTCCTTCTACTGCAGTGCTGCTCGTAATTCTGCATGGCAAAAGAACATGGCTGACGCAGAGGAGCTGAAAAAAACACGTCCCCAAAAGGCTGGAAAGCACCTTTTCTTCAGCTTTCTGCTGGTAAACTGAAGGCTTCCTTTCAGGATACATATTTTTTAAATTCTGAATATATGACTGGTGTTTCAGATCTTCAGGTGCCTGTCAGCGAC
>NW_009737709.1:1005-1838 GCF_000703405.1 Apaloderma vittatum | reverse complement strand
AGGGGTGGGCAGCAGCTCAAACTTCTTCCAGATGTCCTCCCCGGGGGGAGCAGAGTCTGGTCCGCACAAATAAAAATCATCTTCGTCCGGGTAGAAACACGGCTGCAAAGAGTCGAACTCGAGGTCTGGGTTTTTACTGACCATTCCTGGCATTACGGGTCTCTTCTTGCTGATCCGTGGGTCCGACAATGGTTTTAGAGACAGGTTTTATGGGTATTTCCACCAAGGGGAAGAAGAGAGGTTCTCCCAAGACCTGAAACTTAACCAAAAATAAAAAAAAACAACCACAATTAAAACACGGAGCAACAAACAGACACGACTGTGACTCCCGCTTAACCGAAGGATAAAAAATATAATCCCATCATCAACAGCAAGAAAGAGGAAGCCTTTTGCAAGTCGAGTAAAAAAAAAAAATGCATCTCACACACCTTTCCTCTCGACTTAAGATATTCAAAGAAAAGCGATCAGGTAGTGCTCCCACATGCAAAGCTTTTCGCCTTCCCCGGCGCACCGTGAGTACACAAAACCAGCCGGCAAGGTCCAGCAAGGATGCAAAGCACCTCTGTGCTCCTGCACATAGCACTCGCCTTGCTCTCCCCAAACTGCTTCAAACGCTCGGAACAGCGGAGTAACTGTAGGCAGATGCAAGGCTTTGATACCGTAATCTCTCCAGAAAGCCCTCTTAATATGCCAGCAAAAGTAGAGGAAGTTTACTCCTTTTGTCATCTGCGGAGCAGTGCAAAGGGGAGAGAGAAGGATGCAAAAAAGGGGGCGGAGGGGCTCTTTGCAACTTCGCAAATCGCCAGTTCATTCACTCAAAGCGAGCCAGAGAA
>NW_009737709.1:699-945 GCF_000703405.1 Apaloderma vittatum | reverse complement strand
AAATCCAGCAGCAACAGAAATTATCAACCTTATGTAATAATCTCACGCACAAAAATGCATTAAAACCACCCCAGCGCCACCAACAAAGCCTCCTGATTTGCTAAGAAGGTAGAGGAAGTTTTTCTCCCTTTTTTTTTCAGTAAGACAACAGCAGCGGAGAGGTTGCAAGGACAACTTCGCGCGTTTTGCCGCTTCCTGCAATCAAACCTCCTGCAAACACAGCAGCTTTGAAGCCCTCTCACCTCC
>NW_009737709.1:0-684 GCF_000703405.1 Apaloderma vittatum | reverse complement strand
CCCCCCGCCCGGCCCCCCCCCTCACTAGCCACGACCAGTCAACCAGAGCCTCATTCCTCTTGCGAGATCTCAGTTGCATCAGACATTAAAAAAAACAAAAAAAAATAAAAATGACTTTTAAGTCCAAAAAAGACATTCAGCATCACCCTTCAGCTCGGTTAAGGTAACGCGAAGGGAAATCGTTCTGCTGCGTTCACAACAGCTGACGCTGAAACGGAGACCAAAAAGGGTAAAAAAAAAAAAAAATCCATTAAAAGCCTTATGATGAAATGCAAAGAAACGAGCCCGGCTCAGCTGCTCTCCCCCTGCCCCGCCCCCTGATCACTTCCAGTATTGTACATTTTTCTACTCGTGAAATACATTAAACCGTTTAAAATGCAAAGCAGTAAAGAGACACCTACAAAACACAGGCGATCTCAATGCAAGAGCTCCAAAACAAAACAGAAATATCCTCCAGTATTAATTCTTCTGCTCAATGAAAAACCCATTCACGCCCTGCAATGCCCCTGCGCTTCCTTTCCTTTCCCATCCTCCCTAGTTTAGCAACTCAAATGCGATGTGGAATTGTATTTATTTGATTGGGTTTTTGTCCTGCAGCCCAGACCCTGCAGCTTCCTCTTCTTACCTCCTTGGTGATGGTGGTGGGTGTTGCAAAGGGGGAGGAGTGGCGGGGGGGAAGGGGGA
>NW_009737708.1:0-28520 GCF_000703405.1 Apaloderma vittatum | reverse complement strand
TAAATAAATAAATAAATAAATAAATAAATGAGACTAAAATGTGACACAGTATCTTCTAATTGCTTTTCCATCGATTCCGTGTTGTGTAAGCAAGGAAGGACAGCAGGAACCCTCATACCTTAATGGTCTGATCTATACAGGAAATAGCCATCTCAGGGCTCCAGGGAGCCGCAAGTGGTTTTCTGGGCTCTGAAACGGTAACAACAGAGAGAAAAGATATCCATGGACACAGGTATGGAACAGGTTGAGGACAGGAAGGAATGACTTCTCTGTGACTTTCTCTTGAATATGCACTAACAGATTCCTATTACAGCTGCTATTTGTTCCCTACATAAGGGATTCAGTGCCTCAGCAATGCTTTTTCCATTTATTTTAAACTCCGGCAATTCCTCCTAGTTCCAAACAGTTGCAGTGCTTGGATTAGAACTGTTACAGGCTCAGTTCTCATCTACTGCATGTGCCATGTTAAAGCAACATCCGATACTGCAAACATCTTAGTTACTTGCACCAATTCCGAAGTCTGAACTCTCCTTCAACAGACAACCACTACTCTATGCTATCTTCCTCACAGGAAGGCTTCCCATTTTTAAACCACAAATGGGATCAGCAGAACTTTCAGTCTTAGGGGTCCTTGGCATGTAATACTGACATCTAAGCACTTAAATACAGATTTATTTATTTTTCGAGCTGGGAAAAAAGGTCTCTGCATAGGCATAAGTGAGTAAATATCTAACTTCTTGTGCTTTCTTTCCTCTTCGAACATAGCTGTTACAAAAACGCAGAATCCTACAAATAAGCCTTGGATTCTAAATTCATGCTGATGCACAGAAACTAACAACATTTGCTGCAAAGCAGCCCTTCCAGTCGTTCTTTATTCAAGTGGGGTTGATGGCAAAAGGAGGCTTGGATAATGTTTCTTTCATCTCCTCCCTCCACTATGCTACAAAAACAAGAGAGGAAAAAGAAAAAAGGGCTATCACTATGGCTTTGGACATTCTGTCTTTTATTACACCCTGGTTATTTGCTCTACATCTATTAATTCAATGTTAACAATCTTTATCTGTTTCCAGATCTCTTCATGAGGGATAAAGCTATCCTTTGTGTTAGAATGCTAAAGGAATTGAAATAATCAAGGTTTCCTTCTTCACGCATCAGCACTGCCAGTCAGCCAAGCCGTAGCAAGAAGCAAGTGTCTTTTTGCAATGGCAGCCCAGCAAGCAGGGAAATACACACACACAAACCTCAGAGCAAGCACTGGATTTTTTCTTGAAATAAAAAATAGAACACATTTCTGCTCAAATTATTTAGTACTGCAGCACCAGTCTACAGACAAGGGATAAAACCAGGGTAGGCCCAGGTAGCGGGCTCATCACTAGATCTCTCACCTTTCTCCTTTTATTTCAAATCCAGCTTAGGCTATTAGAAATTAAATCTGTTTGGAAGCTTCATCGAAACGAACTGTCATCCCGATTCCTGCAGAGCTGTCCAAGCTGCTACCACAGTTGGCATTAACTGGCATCTCTACCAGTGCCCAGGTAGACAGCCAGTCCCAGAGGTGGGCTTCTCCAACTTAATAAGAACTCAGTAATATAACAGTCCACAGCACGATTTTGCCACGCTCACGCCAGTGCTATTTAATTCTTTTGCTCAACCCCCAAGTCTCAGGGTTTTACTGCCTGCCCTCAGGGGCCCTTCTCTATCCACCTTTTCTCTCCAGTCTTCCAGTCTCTACTCAGCTTATCCTTTGAAACGGCAAAAGCTGCAACAGATCTTTGGTATTTCGCCAGCGTTAAGCGAGAAGGAAGAGGACTTGGACAGGACTGCTTGCATGCGGTGTCTGAGTCGCACTCTGAAACCCAGGTCCTGCTGACACACAAGGCTTCAAATTTCCTAAGCGCACATTTTAAGGGGAAAGCAGGAGAAAGAGTAGAATGGACAAAGATAGAATAGGCTAACAGAGAGAAGTGCTTTTTTCGTAAGAGTTTGCGCACCTGACATACTGCAAATCCACCGAAGTACTTAGCTCTCTGAGCACTCTTGCTTCTCCATCCCCACAGAGCGCACACCACATAAATATTATTTTGCACCAGGCCTCTCTCCTGCAGTGAATCAACTAGGTCTCTCAAAAATAACTTTGGTGTCATTCTGAATTTTATTTATTGCAGCAGTATTCAAATCACCACCAGGCACTCAATATGACTTTACAACCTGAGGTAAATAAATAAGACAAACCACTATTAATTCTCTAATTACAAATGCATCTAGCCATTCACTCTGCAAAGGTCAACTGTCTTTGTTCATAAATGTTAGTGGAGATATGGCAAATACAAGTGAAATGGCAAAGCAGTAAGGCAGTATACATTTCAAAGGCATCCCCTTACACACCCAAGGTTAGCAAGAAAGGCAGGCACAAAAATGAGCAAAAACTGTCCACGAATAAAAGCTACTGTCCTGATAAATACTCTGATAATATTACATGAATCTATTTGAACTGCAGTGCCAAAAGTATGCAGCTGTACATTCGATACTATGGGGTATATATAGATTTAAATAAAAAGCATGCTATGCATTTTGCTACAACCATAAGATTACTTTGCATTTTAATACTGGGCTTGCTCTGCTACATGGATGGAAAAATAATTCTTATTGGCATTTTAAGATTTCAGTTACGCTTGGCTGTGACAGGATACAAACCAGCTACACATGGCTTCTATTTTTTTCAAAATATTGCAATTGTATTTTAAAAGAAGAATAAATCACCAACAGTTACTAACATGCTGTTAAGAGACAAGAATATCCTCAAATGCTTGTTTATACAAGGAGGCCTCAGCTCCTGTCTCTATCTTCTCCTTATGACAGCTTCTATCACAAAACTCACTGTTCAGCCAGCGCCGACCTGCATTCAACACCCGCAGTCAATATTCAGCATCCGGGGAGATCTGCTGCAAAGCCCTTTCCAAAACCGACACATGCTACAAAATATCCTTTTTTAACTTGAATCTTCAATATACATAGTATGACCATCTGAGATGAAACAATTGGGAAGTGCTTGAGAGGTATTTCCACCCTTTGTTTGAAAACCTGCTCTCTCTCTAGAGATAGGCAGAAATACAGGACGAATAGGCAAGCCACAGGATTTGTGTTCACACCCTTTCCACATCTGATCTTTGGTCTGCAGGAGCGTGGCAGGGCTTTGCTCATGCCGAGATGCCTCTCACCACCAAAACCATCATCATCTTCCTCGGAGCAGGATTTTGACCGTAGTACCCACACGCACGCAGCACAGGACACCTGGCAGCCCTGACACCTCAACTGCAGGATGTTCAGCCTGACGTGCCAACACTGCTCTGCCTGTAGCGTACTCGGGTACCACAGAATGCCAAATTTTCCAAAAGCTTGCATGGCATAAATACCTGCAATATGTTGGGATTGTGATTAAAATAATATAATCCACAGCTCTACCACTATTTTTACTCTTCCTCAATTTCTAAGTTGAGGAAATTTAAAATCCCAGCTGCAAATTATGACACTTTTTACTTTACAGTTACTCTGGTGCCTGCTATGAGGTTTGCCTTTGAAAGGGAAAAGAAATAAACAAAAAAAAAAACTCAACAAAAGCTTCACTCTCACCAGCTCTAAGTTCATAAATTCTGCTAACAAGGACTCAGGTGACTTGGCTTCAGTAATTCATATATTTCAATCCTTGGCTGGACAACAGTAATAGGCCTTGCTTGTGACAAAATGTTTAAGAAAAATCCAGCACTACAAAATACTGTGGCACTTCCTCAGATCATAAGCTCATGAAACCTTTCCTCTCCTTTGACTTCAGCTACTCACAGAACACCAAAACAAATTCAAGACTATAATCTTGATCTTCTAGGTGTCTAACTCCGTTATATGCTTCAATCAAGGCATATAAAAGATCACTTAAAACTGAGACGTACACTACAGTCAACAGTTTTGCTACCCTGCTCCAGTGAAATTTCCCACAATGAGGTTCCGTCTTACCTGTGCAGGAGTCAGAGCTGTCTTGGGGGCCAATCGGAGGCGGAGACGTAGATTTCCACAGGAACTACAGCTATCACAAAAAACTCTCTCATTTGTCTTTTTTAAGTGTCAGTTTTATTTCCTTATATTTGCTTTTCTCCTGTGTGGTAATTGTGATGCAGCAAAATCTACAAAAAACGCTCTAGCACTTTTCACAGTCATGAAATAGGATGGACCATGTCTGCCACGGTGTGACCCTCTCACATCCTTCCCAATATTGACAGCCACAGTTGTTAAATTCCACTTCAACCACCCCTAATATCCCCTTCTCCCAATAATATGACATTTTTGATATATATATACATATATATATATATCCTTAAACTTTTTCCTTTAACAAAAATGAAACATAAAAGCCCCACAACAACATACCTAATCACTTTAGTAGTAACAGCCACTGTGCTCTACACACATTTTCCACAGGAAGAAGAGGAAAGAGCAAATATCACAGATGTTACTCAGATCATTTCAGTGCTAACTGCCATGAAACCCACCTGTACAGCTGTGTGGAACAGAACGACAATGATACCAAGATTAGTGAGGCACAGCACACCAGAAAAAAGTCCTGAGAAGATCTAAGTCTCATACTCTCTTTCCTAGTCTTCATGCTAATAAGCAGTTTCAAAATTAACACAGAAATGATAGTACTGAACAAGGTAGAAGCAAAAATTAGCAACATATTTAATCTCATTAACCATGGATAACATCAGCTCCACGAGGAACCTCTGCTACCGCCCAGACTTTCTCTATATTTCTCGCATGTGTGACTACAGTCATGAAGATTAAATCACTCAGAACTCCCAGGAAGGCTTTGACATCCTTCCCCAACACACAGAGGCTCTTCGGGCTGCACGCTGGATTCATGCTGTAGGCACTTTCCATGCCTCTGTCTTCTCACTCTGCTCTGCACCCCAGGCCCACATTTTGACAGTTAATACCCTAACGAGCTTCCCCCTGCAACTGCAGCAGTGCTCTCTACAGCCCCACCATTTGTCAGCAGAATTCGGAACGAAGATACCATCCTCTCATACCACCTCCCACACACCTAAACTCTCATTTAGCTGACTTCCCCTCCCCTTCCACATAAATTTAAGATTACCATCCATGCATGCAAAGCTTGGCAATGTGCCACTCTGGGCCAGTTATTTCTCACATATTGCTGTTCTTCCTCTTCTTTCACGTCTCCTTTCTCTACACCCACATTTGTGCTTTGTCACATAACCTACCAGGCCAAGCAGTGTCTCTCTCTTCTCATTGCACCATCTATCTCGACTATTACTAAATCATCCAAATATAAGAACCCAGATATAACCAAAGAACTCTCAAACCTTACCTCTCCCACTCCACAAGGCTCATCTGCTTCTTTTAACCATGACCTTACGGGGAGACTTGCTGAATCTCAGACATCAGTGGCACTGACAGATACTGTACCTCATATCCCTCACAGAAGAAACTCTGGCCAGTGTAACATCAACTACCCTTGGAAGCTGTCACCTGTGGGAACTTGCTTTGTCTTCAGAAATAAAACAAAGCCCTGACATCTTCAGCAAGGACATCTGTGAGATTCCTCTAGTGTTTCTACGTTTTCGCACTCACATTTGTGCAAGCCCTGCTGTTGGTGTTTTCAGGCAAAGATCTATATTATTTCTAAGTCACAACTCAGTAAATAGCTCAGTGACTGATGGTTCAAAGGCCCACCAAGCATGAAGACCCCTGGAACTCCTTATTGTGCACAGCAAAGATATGACAGAGAATAGTGTGGCTATGAATGGAAACAAAACCACAGAAAATTCAGCAGAGGCCAGAAATGCAAAGGAAGCTGTTAAGAGGAACATAAACTGCTCTCCTAAGACTTCTTATGCTTATTTTGTCTGAATATATATTCTAAAGCCAACTAAATTATAGGATAAGGAAAGGAAAGGAAAGGAAAGGAAAGGAAAGGAAAGGAAAGGAAAGGAAAGGAAAGGAAAGGAAAGGAAAGGAAAGGAAAGGAAAGGAAAGGAAGAAACTGGGGGAAGGGGGAATTCAACAGATGGAGTCAACATAAGCAAGTGACAGTGCAGTAAAGCTGTTATTTATGTTGCAATTCTCATTGATTCATTTTGTTGGGTGCATGAGCTTAGCCATCCAGGGTTACAGCTCTGCTTCACCAGAATGCCATCAGAATCCAGCAGTTAAAACCAATACTTTTTCCACTGAGCCCCACAGCACACGCCTGGAGCAGCTAATGCCTTCCAGCACTTACTGCTCGATTAAGTGCTCATTAATATCCAGGACACTGAAAACACAGACTCCCTGGAACACAACTGGGAGCTGCCAGTTCATACACAGCCCATCCCAGTTCCCTTCAGAAACCTTCTAGAAACACCATGCAAGCTGCCTTGAAGAAAGATTCCCATAACACATAAATGCCCCATCCTTTATAAAATAAATGCACCCCTTTATAAAATAAATGCACCCCTCTGGAGCCACAGCTTCCCTTCTTCATCCATTTGCCCAGCCCATCCAGACTCCAAATCCCCGGAGTCTCCCCAACAGCCAAGAACTTCTGCTAGCCCCTCATGCGCCACTGCTCCCCGCTACTCTGGGCAAGCAAACCTGATTTCCTCTAAGCTCCAGGGGGCAAGGAACATCTTTCCATGTTCCTGTCCACTTCATTTAGCCACCTAGTCTCCCTGTAAAGATTTTCCCCATACCAGGATATGCTGTGCAGGGAGACCTGGGAGCAGAGGGCTCCCTCCCCAACATCCATGTTCCATTTCTGCGACAAACGTTAAGAGAGGACTGCTTCACATTCCCAGCAACTGGATGACAGAAAGTAGTCAGACAGCATGAAGGTAGAACAGAGAAGATTAAATGGAAGGGGTTTTGTTGTTTTTTTGCCAAAATCAAGAGCATTTCCTTCACATTCCTGAATAGATTTCCTCTCCGCTCCTGCACCGTGTTGGCTGCCTCATGGAGGATTCCCAAGAAAATCTGGAAGTCTAATGTTTTGATGTCTTGGCTAAAGCAGTAGCATGCTGAGGACTGCACAGGGGTCAGAAAAATGAGATGTAGCAAAAGCATTGCTGAACAAAAATCATTCCTTTTGATCCTTCCAAGCTGAACCATACATCCATTTCCTTCTCTTAAGACACTGCCCTCTCCCTGCAGCAGTGTCTGTCTGTGGTTCGCTGCAACACGGGCTCATTTCCACAAGTCAGCACACCTGAAAGAGAAAAGTCAGGGCTTGAGGAAGGGGGAGGAGGGAGCAAGAAAGCTGGGGCAATGGAGTAAAGGGACTCAGAAGATCTTTCTGGCCAAAAGTCACCTGCACGATTCCAACTGCTGCTAGCACCATGGAAACAGCTGCCCAATTAAAGAGTTAATGACTTCTGACATGATGATTTCACAGAAGCAACAACACGCCATCCGGTGTCATTCTCCTAGACGTGACACATCAGGGAATCAGGAAAACATACCCACACTAAAGCCACGTTAACAGAGAAACAGATTGTCTGAGCTGTGCAGCTGCTGGTCTCTCAACAGAACTGATTCAACACTTCGCAGCAGGCAGTGGCAAGGGGAGAAGGCACTCAGCCATGACGGTCTTCCCATCAGTGCAGAAGACAGATCCCCAAGTGGAGATAGGAAGGGTAAGGGAAATCTGCAGATTTTGAACATCATGCAGCACCCCATAGGACCTGGATAATACCTGCTTTATAAGCAGGATTTTGTCCAAGACCTGTCAAGTGGTGGTAATTTCAACTTTTATGGGTTAATCCTTTTCCTATCACCAAAAATGCGTCTGTATTTATTAACGTACAGCACTTTTCCAAGCAATGGCCACTTTGGAAACGTTTAGAAACAATCCCTTGGTTTGCCTTTACCATTTGATAATCATGTCTCATAAGATGAAGGAGGGGGTTATTTTTCCAAATTCACAGGCACAATTGCAACCCTCCTACCCCTCCACTGGTTACTGCTGGAAGTTACAAAGGTGGCTCACAACCAGCAAGACATCAGCTCTGAGGAGCATCTCAGTATCTGTACCACAAGCTTCTTGACTCACTGCTCTGCTTTGGGTGAGGGAGGAGAATCCCTGAGGGTCCAGTGAAAGAACACCACAACAGCGACATAACTGTTCTCATCACAGAACTATGCAATTCAAGCTTAACCAGGTCAAACACAATCACTTTCAAAGCACTTCTTAATATCAAATGATGATACCAACTATTGCAGAATCTGGAGACATTATTCAAACCTTAATGCATGAAACATTAAAGGTCTTGAAGTCTCAGTTTTTTTCTTAGCAATTGAGTATTCTAAATTAAGAAGCTCTGATATTTTGAACATGGGAGGTGGTCTGCCAGAAATCATAATTATCCATCACTAGCTGTATTTCCAATTGCAAGATTAGAACTAATTTGTTCAAACCAAATTTGCCACATGAAAATATACAATGGATTGGTAGAAAAGCATTGTCATGTCCTGGATGGAATCACCATTCAAAACCACCCAAAAACCCTGCATTTACATATCAAATGACCAACAGTTGATTTGCCTATTAAGTCTGGCTGCAGAAATCCATTTCCAGATCTTTGTTCTGCCTGAATTAGACCAGGGTCTTCCACTTCCCTACCGGAGTCCTTAAAGGTCTTAGAGAGAACTCTTTGCTTGACTCCAGTGTGCTGTATCTCCCAGTTTCCACTACTGAAACACAAGTTAGGAAAGTAGGTACACAGCCCTGAATTTCTCAGACCCCAGCTGAGTGGGAACCACTGTCTATTTTGGGATGGGTATGACTATTCTCACATCTCACGAGGAGTTTTAAAAGTTCCTGGGTATTTCTAAATGTGGCGAATAAAATTTACGTATTGGATGAAGTTTTCATGGAGTCAAAATATATTTTACTGTTCAGTTTTAAGGGATATATTTCTGTAAACAATTATCACAAGAGAAAGTAAAAGGTGAGCCTTGCCAAGAAAACCTCCTCGGGGGTGCCTGCATATATTACATGGAGCATGAGGGGGACTCAGAAGAGAACGAGACACCCCTAAGAGGCTCTGCTCTTGCCATTACGAGACCAGACTCGGGAATCTCAGATCCTTTTCTAGGTCACTGACTTCTTTTGGGACGAAAAACTGTCTCTGGATATCACTTTCCTCACGTCTTACTGCAATAGGGTGCTTTTGGCACAAATTGTTTTGAGAATCTCCCAAGACAAAGATGACAGAGGCTATAATAAATGCTGAAAAAATCTGTGCATACAGCACAACTTAGCAATTTCATCATTCTGTTCTTTCTCTACGTTGATTTCTCTGAACCATTTAATATCCCTACAGTAAATACATAATAAATAAAATGCTGCAGATAAAAAAGAACAATTATTCTATCTTGTTCTTGCTATCAACAAGCCTCTGTGATAATCAACTGCAACAAAACCCCTCAGATTTCATAAAATGATTTAAATTGCCCTTTTAGACCTTCTAACATTAGTGATTTCCAGGATTAAGGTGGTTGAGTAACCCGAATATTGCTCCTTTTCTGTGTACATATTAAAGACAGTATTTTTTTACACTATTCCTTCCTCTTTAACTTTCCTCCTTACAACAGTCAGAGTACAACCTGAACCTGATTGGGATGCAAGTCAGGATGCAGAGTGACAGGGACTGCTATCTGTGGCCTCTCCTACCTCCTCTTCACTTCACATAGAAACTGGAAAGTGTAACATAAGAGAGAACAGTCTTGTGGCTACCACAGCTGAACACTACTCTCAAAAATCTGGATTCTACTCGTGCCCCTTTCTGATGCTTTATGCAATGCTCAGGAAGTCAACTGACCCCAAAGGGTTGTCTTGTCACTAACTGCCTGTACCTAACTCTTTGGAAGCCTGAGCTGCAGCCTCATTTCCAGAAGTCCTGGGCACTCCCAGCTGTAACAGAGCTTGGGTCTAAAAAGTTTGGCTTCAGTTGAAGTGCAGTCTGCTACACTGAGCGGGATCCAAAAAACCCAAGCCACCCTTACTGAATTCAGTGGCTACTTTTATAAGCCTACCATACTCCTCTGCTTCCCACATCAGAAGTCAGGACAATACGAGCCTGTATTAAAGCGATGCTGTGAAAACAACAGTGAGCCAGCCACGACAGTGAAAACCACAAGGCACGACCAAGAGGAAATGAAAACACACTGTTTTCAGAGTAGGTCTAAAATAACCTGAAGGAAAGAAGTCTCATCCATATGCTGTAAAATGACAATGAAACAGGCTATTTAAACCAATCATTTAATGATCTAATCATTTTGTCTATGCAGCAAAAAAAAGCTGAAGTATGGTAGAAAATACAGAGTCCAAGGTAGTCAAAGCATACGCACAGTGTGGATTCTGATATTTACTACATCTGAACGTTCAGTTTCCCACCTCAACTCTGCTACCGGAGGAAGAAGTTTTTTGTATGCAAGAGAGATTGTCTAGTTTTTGTGGTGTGGGTTGTTCTTCTCTTTCTAGCAACAGCAAAACAACTCTGAAAATAACAAATCCCCTTATGCATCTTTATACTGATATTCCTCATGACTTACCTGCAGAGCTGAAGCTGACATATCTACTGCACAGACTCTGCCAGCTAGCTATCAAAGTAGCTAAAGACAATAACAGAATATAACAACTGTGGATAAACAAGAGGGTATAAAACATTTTATACTGATGAGTTTTACAGCTACATGATGACTGGAGAAAAACCAGGAAACTAGGGAGATTCTGGGAGTCCTGCCTGGAGGGGTGAGCAGTATGCCAGGCAGCTTTCTATTTATCTTCTGGAAAATAAACCAAAAAAACCCAGCCCTCCTACTGGTCCCATCCGCATCTCTGACCTCGTGCCTTAATTCCATCATCCTCTCCTATCAAGCCATGTCACCCAACAAGCTCTTTTCCCACCCTTTAAAACTAGTACCAGAGTCCTTTCACTGGTCAGCTCTTCCCCGGTTCCTGAGAGCTGTTTCATAGAATCATAGAATTGTCAGGGTTGGAAGGGACCTTAAAGATCATTTATTTCCAACCCCCCCCAACCATGGGCAGGGACATCCCCCACTAGATCAGGCTGCCCAGAGCCCCATCCAGCCTGGCCTTAAAAACTTCCAGGGATGGGGCTTCCACCCCCTCTCTGGGCAACCTGTGCCAGGGTCTCACCACCCTCATGGGGAAGAACTTCCTCACGTCCGATCTGAACCGATCCATCTCTAGCTTCAATCCATTCCCCCTAGTCCTATCACTACCCGACATCCTAAAATCCATATCTCTACTTCTAAATCCCAGGCTCCAGCTACTTTTCTTGCCCCTCCTCATTCTTCACCCCTCAGTTCTCTACCTCTGGCTCTCTGCTGGGGCTCCTCACTCAAACTCAGCCTGAACCCTCTGCCCCCGTCCATCACCTTACGGCTCCTGTCTCTGTGTCCTGGCTGCTCCTTCAGCAATGCCTCCTCAGCAGATCTCATTCTCTCTTTCTCACCTCCAGGCCCCGGTTTCTCTGCTCCCTGTGCTTTCTGCTCATACCCCGCAGATGTCTGTTCCTTTGGAGACAGTGAGAGAGTCAAAGCCCATGGTAGAGATATCTCCCCGAGGACCTGCATCCAGAGCTGGGCTAGATTTCAGGAGCGCAGGGATTCAATCTCGGGTAAGTACTCGCTCTGCTGTAGCCCGTGGCACACTCAGCACAAACGCACTTTGTGGAACGTCACCTGTTAAAACTGAACACATCTCTACTGACTATTAAAGATTTAGAATTTGGTTGCCCTTGGGATGATTTTAACGGTGGCGTGGCAAGACACACCTAGAACAAAGCACACCCTTCAATAAACTCCAAATCCAAGTAATGGGCAAATCACTAGAAGCTCCATTTGTGTTTTGTGTAGGCAAACCAATTTTTCCTCTAGTCTGGAAATGGTTGAAAAATGTATGCCAAAACAACTCTTGCAAAACTGTCTCCGTTCAGCACAGGAAATACCTTCCTTCAAATTTGTCAGAATATTAGGATGAGAAGGCGATGTAGAGCAAGGCAATCCCACCAGGAAGGTAAGCCATGAGCCCTGACCACAGGCAGGCGCTCTGTCCAGTCCAATTCCGCATCTTTCCAGAGGCGCAGCCAAGTTCCCCGGTTAAAGCGCTCAGTGCACTGACCTCATAATATCATCATTTTTTCTGACATCTATTTTTTTGCTTTTTATATGAGATTTATCACTTTAGTCACAGTTCTGATGTCTTCACCAAGATAAAGCACTCTCTTAAGAGATATTTTGCCTGAGCATGGACAATGACTTCAGCAATTATTTTTGTTTCTTTTCACAATTAACTCTCATACTGCCTGAGAAGCTAATTACATCTGAAAAGTAATCAGTATTTTATCTAAGATGCCTTTTCTTGATGCTATCTTGAAACCATATATATTCAGCTATCATCATTGCTCACCCTCGCAAAAACCCATTATCCAGAACACTCTGCTCTTGGAACACTCCAGATAATTCACGTTTCTGCATCTTTCTTGCTAGGCAGTATCTGTCACTTGCTGCTGACGTTTGCAGGGTGCAGGAGGTAGTTGTCAACCGTTTAAGTAGTTCCAATACCAGCACGACTGCAGCAAATTGGACAAACCCCGATGCACCAAATATAACTGAGGGTCTCCATGTACAGCTGTGAAGAAGGTTATTTGACTCTTTTAATGCTGGTGTGTTGTCATTAATTAATCCCCAAAAGGAATCAACCTGTACTCAGGTATCAGTCTGCACCATTCTCAATATTTTACTTCTGCCTATTTCTCTCATGTCTTCCACTTTATTTTGATTTTGTAACATTATATTGATTACTTTGTTATTATTCTGCCACTTTTACTCTTGCTTGAAAATCATTTACAAAAACAGAGGAATCAACAACACAGCCGTCAGCATCTTCAAGTGCATCATTTGCCTTGTTCAAATTCAGCATTATTTTTCTAGGAAGACTGGGTGTAATAAAGAACCAAAGATTTGAATAGAAGACTTTCTAATTTTACTAACGCCTGTTCAATCCAATAATCAGAACTAGACATTATCTTTATTTCAGTGTTACACAAAATTGTGCCCCTACGTTGCCTTTGGGAAAAAAAAAAAAGAAATTTTCTACTACTCTGATCTTGGCTTATTTTAATTAAAATAATCAATAATTCTTAAACTCATTTATCCAACTGCTCTCCTCTTTCAGGTGTGGTCATTATCTCAGTCCACTCTTTCAATCCCAGTATACTTATTAGCTGTTTGTATTTTCCTCAGTTCTATTGTGCAACACTAAATCATTTGCATGCCTTCTTGTCGTATAAAGTCTACAGATAAGTAATTTGCTGTCTTCTCTTCCATTTCAAACTAACAATAAAATGGGTAAAGTCAGAAGATATTTATTTCACACTTCCTTACTGTTGGGGCAATTAACAACAAATTACATATTAAGAATAAAAGAGAATTTTAAATAAATATAGCCAAGCTAAAGACATCTGAGAGTATTTGGCCAATTCTGTGCTAACCTTTTTGTAATACTTATGTCTCTTGCTCCAGCAGAGAGACCCCAGTTCAGCAGCAGCAGCAAGAAAGGGGAAGCAGACTGATGCACAACGCGTAGCAGCAGCTCTTGGAGCAGCCGACGTCCCTGGAAGGCAGGGCTAACAGCTGGCACGTGTTTTCAACAGGCTCGGAACAGACCCGCTATATAAATCACTGCTGCTAGCACAGAATGGGATGCTGTGACTTCAGCTGACAGGAGACAACGGCCTTTGATACCTGTATTCAACTTCAGGTTACAGCCCTCACGCTAAGAGTGCGAGTTGGGCACAGCCTTGTCACACGTGGGGTCACCGTCCTGTACCAACCTTATCAGCGCACCTGCTCCCACCCCCGAACCTGGGCCAGTCGCCAGAGAAGCTGTCGGGGAGGTGGTAGGGGAGATGCCATCCTGCAAGATTTATCTGACTATGCATTACAGAAAAGTGAGAGCACGTGCAATGAAAGAACAGACACGCACATCCCAGAATACTCCCTTGTTCTTGAGCAGTCAAAGCCTGTCCTTCACGGGGAGTCGCTCAGGGCAGCGATCGTGCTCTTCAGCGCAGAGGAGCTGTGCAGGCGGGCTGCCACGCCGCGCGGTGCAACACACGCTCCTAACGCAGCCCAGTGGGAAACAGGCACAGGGGACACTTCTCCACCGCTCTCCCAGCCTTTTAAAATTGTCAGCAAAATTAACAATTGCATGTGGCCAAACAGTACACATACCGGGTAAACACGCCTCACAGCTCCTCCAAACCTCCCACAGGAGCACTTAAACAAAATAACTACGTAAAATATGGTATACGCTGCTGAGTAAAACCCCACACATCCAAATTTTTCTCCTTGCACATTTGGCATTTTAAGATGTAAATTATAATCCTGTGTGGATATACAAGAAAATGTAAATGGTGAAATTGGAACACAGGCCTCACAGGTCCAGTGTTAAATCAGAAAAACCTGGGTTACTGTGCAGTCATGAGAAGCACAGTAAGGTTACGCTGAGCTGCAGAAGCAGCACGCCATCTATTTTGAGACTACTTTTTCCTATATCCTTAATTTATATTATGCATGGAAGCTTGACTATTTCCTGAAAATGCCAATGCTCACTGACTAAGGACAAAACTGAATTCCTAATTCAAGCCAAGTTCCAACAGACCTTTCAGAGAAAAGGCAGAAAGAAATCTAATATTTTTGGTTTAGTTACTCATCCTACAAGTTTGATTTCGTTATACATTTCTGGTTACTAACAAGCCCCTGGTGGGTTACAGTTCCCAGTAATTAATGTTTATTTGTTCCCCTTTTTCTAAATGATATAAATTTTGGCTCTCCTGTTCTCACACAAATATATATATAAAAACACGCAAAAAGGGGAAAACTATGTATTTTATTTTGAGCTAATAAGCTCTACAATTTCAGAAAACAGGAGGCAACAAAATTAATATATCGGAATTTACATTTCTATATAACCAGTAAAAAAAAAAATCCTAAAAAATTAACTAGTTGGCAAGCATATCAACAACAAAGAAAAAGCAGAGTAGGGGTATAATACACTTCTACCTAGCCTCAGAAAACGTTCAGATGCAAATGCTTCTTTTATTTTTAAAGCAATTTTACTTTTTTCTTCTTCAATGTATACCTTATTGAATGAAAAATTAGATACTGAAACCCCTAAATGTAGTAGTCTGGAAAAAGATTTACAGCAAATTTCATTGTACTTCGGAAGTACAGTTTCTATTTAATGAACGCTAAATGAGAGAAGAAAAAGGGGAAAATTGCAAAGAGTGACATCTCAAAGATTACTTTCCCTTCATATAATTTTTAATAATAAAATTAAAGTTTTGAGGTGGAAAAAAAATTGACATTTACTGACATTTAGCAGTTAAAATGTAATCCTTCCAGAGAATGAATAGCAGAAAAACGTGGGGGTGGAAAAGAAGGGAATCAATTTCTGCCTTGATTACACAAAAGAAAAAAGCATGGAATAAACTGAATGAAAGCACCAACCCACAAGTATTGCAGACAAAGTTCTCCCAAGCATGTAGGAAGATGTCAGAGGTCGCAGGAATACTGATTTTGGGCTCCCTAGAAATATTCCCTACAAAACAAGCATTCAGCTACAACCCATTCATGCTACTCAGTCATACTGAACTGGAAGAAGAGATCATTGCTCCTGATATCTCAGCAGCAGTAATTAGTGACGAATAAAGACTACACATAGCTCAGAACCCACACAGGAATCTTATTTTTTTTTTCAGGAAAATGCTTTATAAACTTCTAAAAAAGCAAAGAGGAAAAAAAAGAAAATCCCCACAAGTTTTGGAGCAGAGACACCCATCACTCTACATAGATGCAAGCAGAAATGCAAAATCATCAGACAAGATTTCCGGATGATCATGCAACAAAATGTGCACAGGAATCTGAAGATAGACTACAGTCCAAAGGTATAAGGTATTTTGACTGATAACTTGCAGATTTAGACTATATGTGGCATGAAATTGTAAATTATCTTGATTACAATTAATTCATTTTTTAATTAAAGTTAAGTATTATTTGAAGGCTGGAACAGACAGCTTAAGACAACTCAATGCAGCCTTCTCAGTAGGGTCACCACGTTAGAAAAGTCTCTCCTCCTTTGAATCACTGCAAGTCATCAAAACTGAGGGAGGGAGCTCTACTCTGGTAAATCTCTTTATAAAGCATCCTGATGTACTAGGGGGCTTTGAAACTATCATCCTTCAGAGCAGGTGAGGTAACAAGAAGCAATCAAAAAAGAGAACTGTGATTCCTATTAATAATATATTAATAGTGTAATCTCAACCAAAAAGCATTTAAGGCTCTTGTGCACATAAAGGAGTAATGAAATGCAGTTTTCTGCTGGTAATCCCCCAGGCAGCAGGAAACCAGACAACGACAGAACACATTAACATTATTCATTTTTAATATAAAGCAGTGCAATGTTCCTCAGTGATGTAGGTGGCGTCTTGTGCACATGAGAAGTTAGTAACTAGCAGTGATGGTAACAACACCTTTCCCTACAAAGTCATCCCTAGTTTAAGTTGCTCAAACGCAGGTCAGCGGATCAATTTGAAAAGACAGAAATAACCATTTTGGTCTGCCGAGTCAGAGCATCCGCAAGAAACAGAGATGAAGAAATTATACCTGAAACATGCATAACTTGTGTTAGAAAACAGCTGTTCTGCACACAACACAAAGTCAGAGCACACTGAATGGGCTCAGTTGTTCGAGTTCAGAAGTCTTACATAAAAAAAACAGAGGACACCAATCTCCCCAACCTCAGACACCTGGGATACATAGAGAAGATGACATGAGAAATTCCACATTCAGCAGTGTCATGGAAGCTTTCCCATCCTATCCTTAGAGACTGCCACATGGCCCTTTCTCACACCGACTCCACCTGGGCTCCAAGCACAAATCATTCTCCTTGTCCAAAACTGCGCTCCTGCGGAACATGCTCCTTTGCTTGTAGGATGCAGGCAAACTCTTGCTTTACTTCTACAATTAAAGAGTCCTACACAGTTATTAGCTCATACTGCCAAAAATCAAGACTGTCACAGATACCAAGAACCAGTTTGGGGTATTTTGATTTAACAAAAAATTATTATTCGTGTGTTGGATGTTTTATTGAACCAACACTTGTGAGAACTTTCTCCATGTTTCCCCCGTGAGACTTGGCTTCTCTGCACAAACACACAACATTGCAGTCACTCACCCTCCCTCACACCTCCACAACAGTGATTCAGACAGCAGAGAGGTGGAAAAGACTCAGAATTAATTGCTCTTGTATAAAGTCTTTTATCAATAATGTAAACTGCTGTTTTCTCCTCCTCCCAACTGCAGTAAGAGGTTAGTTTTTGTAGATCTTAAGTGTCACGTCCCATTTTTCAACAGTAACAGGCATATAGGCCCAGCCCAAGTCAAGGCAGTCACACTCACCTGCCAAAACAGAGGCGTGCCTGGCAATCAGGGTTTCTGAAATACAACTGGAGCTGAAAGTCACTCTCACACTCCCTCCACCTTCAAGAGGCCTTTAATCACAGCATCTCAGCAACAGGAAAAAGCTATTACAGAGCTGAGAGACTGGAGGAAAATTCCACTTGATACCAATCCACCAGAACTGAGCCTGCTTCTAAATTAATTGACCTTTCCTCGTTCTCCATTCTCAGTCACTCTGCTTCCCTGCACTCTGGTGCTGGAAATCCTGTGAGATGCAACTTTGTAGGTTTCCAAACATAAAGAAAATTAACTAAAAAAACCACTCAACTAAACATGATAAACCTGGCAAAACATCTAGTAACAGAAGGCAAGACATCCCTGTAGATATTTCGCCCTTGTAAGAATGACTTGTGTGCCATAAACTCCAATGCAAAGACAGATGTTTGTTAAGGAAGTGACAGAAATAAACAGTAAGAATACAACCAGCTATCAAAAATGGGTTGTAATTCTATTCTAAGTTAAGGATACAAAACTTATTCTTTAGAAGCCATTAATAGGCATCCAAAAATTAAATTAAAACCATATCTGCATTTGGGTACATGATTTCATCATGCATTTGAACTAGTTTAAAGCACTGAATTCCAATTTCTCTGAAGTTTCAGCCTCTGGTTTTAACTGTTTTCAGCAGTTGTTTTTTAGCATAATTTCATTTAAGGTGAAAATAAGCAGCAGAAAGCACCTGAGAAGTTGTTTCAACATTACACTGTTTGCACTTCCATAGCCCAAGTCTGATACAGAGTGCTTTCCTGCCCTGCCCTTCATAAGGGGGAAAAAAAAATAATAATAATATTTAAATACAAATAGCCGTTGTGAAAAATCTATTTCACCTTACGCTTACACCCTAGTTTAGACAAGAACAGGAAGACACACCCTTCCATGAAACTATTACGCAAGTGCTGGGCATCACCCAGAGCTACAGCCACCTGCAAAGCCGGCAGAAGCTCCACCTTCCTTCTCCTTGGCCAGGAGGATATTGTACACCTGCACTAGCAATCCACTTAACACTAGGCAAGCTCAGTTTCATTACTTATCTGCATAGGTTTGTAATTATAAGTTGTATCAACAGGATACAGCCACATTTATATATTGAAACCATGGGTGTTTTCTTCACATCTGCAATACTTGGAGAAGTGCTTTTGTCTCTCTCAAAAGATCTTCACAGCATCAGTACCAGTTCCCGAGGCAAAGAATTTCACAGGTTAACTACGCATTATAAAATAATTTTAAACAATGCAATTTTCCAAGGTCAATAGGAATGAGGCTTAGTTCCCACCCCAAGGGGATGGGTGAGTCAGGAAACCCATGTGAGCAGGTTTAATTGGAGCAGGTTTCACATTACCGGGCAAGGTAAAAGGAGGAATCATTTTTCATGTTACCATTCATAAGCAGGCACTGAACACGGCTCAGAAAGAACAGTGCTCTGCTCTCCTCTAGCACACACTGCCACAGGCTTTGCATGTATGCAAGTGCTATTCTGTTCACAGACAAATTCTTGCAAAAGCAGACAACAGAGCAGCGCCCTTCAGAACAGAGGGCTTGAAAGAACAGGAAGCTTCTAAGCATCAAGGAACCATCAAGCCCTGTCACCCTCCCAAGTGTCAAATTCTGACTGTAAATTGATTGGAAAGGGAAGAGCAGAACAAAATGAAAGGCTTTTACTCTTCACAAAGACAATGGAGACGTTGTACTGTAGCGTGGCTGCAGCAAGGGCCTCCACCATGGGGAGGCAGCTGAGCCAGAAAACGGGGCCCCCTCCCCTCCCTACCTTGGAGCCCTGACATCTTTGGTGTTAACAACGCCGTTGCTGTGGAAACCAGACTGCTTTTGACAAAGCCACATTGACTAAAAGCAACATGTGGGAAAATGGAACAAGGCCCTGAGAGAAATTAATCCTTCACAAGGAAAATAAATAAATACAATTTTTTGTTAAAAATTGAGCCAGTAAAGGACAGTATTTCTTGTAATCGGAACTCCAAGCAAGGAGAATTCGGGCAGCTATGGCAGTACCCAACGCCAGGCCTTGTGGTACTTAACACGAGATTTTTAAGGACTCTTCAACCCTGAAATATACGGTCAATTCGATGCTACAGAGTACACAGGAGTCTCATGCAGAAGACAGGTGTGTGAGGTGGCTGTTCCCTATCCAGTTTTTAACTGCTCTCCTTTGAAAACAAACAAAGGAAACAAATCCACCGCACAGTACAATAGAAACTGACTGCAGTTACAAATCACTGCTCAAGTGCTTTCCTAGGGCTTACAGCTGATTCACACCTAGGCAAACTACTCGCCTCCGCCAAAATTTCACCACATAAGAAAGTTCAGCAGATGAAGAGTGTAAGTCACTCCACACCCTGTCGCTTCCAAAGAGTTTATATATGTTAGAAGCGTTGTCCAAAAAAACAAGCAAAAAAGTCCGCCACAACTTTTGCGAGTTCTCCCCCTTACAAAAGGCTTAATAAATCTGTCCTCAGCGCTAGCTGACTCAGATCCCAGGAGCTGCCTCAGGGCCTGTTACTTGGAATGCCAGGACACTTAAGACAGTATTCAAGAAAAAAAAAAAATATCCTGGGAAAAAGCCCATGGAGAAGAGCCAGAGTTTGAACTGGCAACATTTAGGATCTGCGAACACTGCAACTTTAATAAGATTGGCTCCTTACCCAGAACATCTGAAATTATTCCTAAAGATGGCACATTCGTGGTGGTTTGTTTGGGGCTTTTAAGCAAGATCAGCAAGCAAACTTTTCCAGAGGAAAAATTAATTTTACATAAATTTAATATTTGCTTTTTGTCCTAAAACAGGCCATGAAAGCTTCAGAGCAAAATGCCATATTTTACAAAGATTCAGGAACTAGGAGGCCATGCGTGATTTACATGCTGAGCAAGAATTCTCTCCTTCACTCCTGAGGTATTAAAAGGCTGGAGTGTTACAGCTTAATCTCATTTACGGAGCTTTGAATCATCTTAAGTACTTAATAAGTCTGTGCAAAATACTACAATCCACGCAGTTTATGCACTCTAATCCAGACAGACTGCACCACCAGCTTTCACTGGTGATGATGGAAAGAAGTTCTCACGGTTTTCCAGTTAAGAGGTCACCTACTCTCCACCTCCAACACTGGTCACGTCTCTACCACTTTCCTTTTCACGAATGTCACCGCGTCTTCTTACAGCTTAAGAGCCACAACACAAAACAGTTCAAGCTGCTCCACTGCACCCAAAGACTTGAGGACAGCTACGCAGACCGCTATACTGCTGCTATTAGAATATTGCACACGATCCAAAAGTCTGGCATTCTAAAGACATGTTTAACATGGAAACACTCCATAACAAGGAAACATATGCACATCATAGGAAAAATTGGAACTTTTTCAGGGTTAAGCAAATAGTAGCTGTAAAAACATTTAAGGATGCAAAATGTTGCATGTGGTTATGTAAATAAATCAATGATTGTATTTTATTTTATTTTTAGGGAAAAAATCACTCTATACAGTTAAGAGATTAACACAAAACAGCTCCAATATGCAAAACATTATTAATTTTTTCAAATTCAGGTTAGCTCTTGCTTCCAATGGCAGTGCTATTTTCCTTCTCTATGCTTCCCATGAATTTATCGCAGCATGAAGATAATCTCTTTTTTCTGTCAAGACTGAACTGGCAACAAGCTATCATGAGAAGTCATATTCTAAGACCAGGCTGCTCCTACACATAGTGCTACCACAGACAGAGAAAAATACACTACGGAAAAAAAAGATGCATCAGCTGTGACATTCAGGTATGGTCCTGGTTCTTCCCAAATTATAAAAGATGTTACCAGGTTTTTCCAGTCTAAGCGTCTCTCTAGATGGTATTTCCATAAGTAAATTACACTTGTCGCGTAAATGAACTTTAAAATTCTTGCTTATTGTTCCCTTGCACTAAAGCTGATTTGCAAAATCCAGTTGTCTGTAACGAGACTCCCAGCTAGCCTGAATCAGCGAGGTTTTACTTTAGTTAAATAGAACAGAAAGATTTAGACTCTAAAGGCAGGAGGGAGAGACAAAGAGAAAGGTCTTCCAGTCCAAAGCGGGTGGCAAGCGATTAGCTGTGTCTGGCCAACACGCACACGTGCTCTCCCTTTAAGCACCTTCCTCACAGATGAAATAAGACACGTATCTATAACACTTCCTCAGATCTTTGGACCTGGCTGAAGGCAGGGGAACACACCTTTATCTTCCCAACCTTTGCTGCTACACAAGCCAGGGCATGACTTGTGCCGGCTTGCTAGCAGACTGGAAGAGAACACAGAGGGTGCAAAGTTTTGCTTTTTTCAAGATGACTTCATGGGTTATAGCCTTTCTGTTTGCACTTTTTTAGGCATAGTAAATTGCCACGAATGTACTAAGAATTTACTACACGATTTTATTATTTCAGGTTAAGATCCTTTTAAAAAAAAAAAATTACTGTATTTCAAATAAAGAGAAGACCAGTTAAGAATGCCAGATCTTCAAAATAAACTGGTGAAGCCCACCTTTAAGATTAACAAGTCCAACTGACACTCTGCAAGGTGCCATTCTGGCCCACATATGTACACACTACTCAAAGACTCAGGTCTTGAGTGACTCACTGGTTTAAAAACAATTCTTGTAGCAGCAGAAATGACCCACTTTTTAATCGACTGAATGTTATTTTAGGTATTTTATGCATATTTACGTAATACTTACTAAGATTGGCACTGAAGGATAAAATTCAAGGACCAGTCTCATGCTATCCATATTTTAGGTACTCCTCCATACACTGGGGGTTGCCATTTAACTAGAACTTTTCTGAATTCATATTGATTCTACGCTGTATCTGGCTTTGATCTACAACACATAGCTCCTGGAATTTATTACTCATACTCAGCTGTGTGAGATAAACCAGTATAAATAGGCTGGAGGAAACATGGTAGGTGAGAGGGAACTACAGAATACTTCACTAGAAAGTGCTAATTTCCTCCCGAAACATACAATCACTCTAGTAAAGCAAGAGCTCCTTCATCCTGCACAAAACCTCACCAACCATTACACTTGGTTAGCCTGAATTCCCATCACAGTTCCAGCTCAGTACAACATTATTCTTCCTCATTCTAGAAATGTTGAAGTGTTTCATTCCTAATCTGGCATAATTTTCTTCTCTTCTAAAAGTGCAATCTACAGCATCTAAGAAGATTGTTAACATTTCCTATTCTACAATCAATCATCAGCCTAAAACAACCTTCACTTTCACTGTATGCATTGCCTTCTTCAGTGCTGCATTCTTTTCCTTGGTCATCATCTTATTTCGAGCAATAAACAAGGCATTTTAAAAGTAACAGCTGCTTGTAAAATTTGCAAAACAGATACTTTGGACTGTACAGTCTCCCTTTTGTGAGCAATCACACCTGACTCCAGGGTATACTAACGGAAAACAGACTATCCAGCCATTAGCTTATGTGCTATGGTATTATTTAACGTAATCAAAAACATTGAGTGAGAGGCAGAAAAACAGCTCAAGACTAAATGAAATTAAGGGGATGCAGAATGACCATCCTTCTCCTGGAAAGCAGAAAAACATTTGCTACATAGCCCTACGCATGGCTTTCAAGAACTGTTTCAGGAATGACTTTTCTTGCAAAATTTTTTTCTTAATTACCTGCTTTCCTTCCTTCCAAGCATAACATTATGCTAATACTCTTAGGGATAACAGTGGAGCCTCCTACTCTACAATTATCGTTTCTGTCATTCACCAAAAGTCCCTTAAATCTAAAAGGCAAGGAGCCTTTTCATTTTTGTGTTTGCTTTCTGCTTTATTTAACATTCGGGCTTCACCTATTTGTCTTGAAATTAGCAAGTCCTGTACGCCGTATTGCTGGCACTTAGCAGCACAGGACATTTTCCATGAGGCCTGTCATGGCTTACCTCACTATTTATTCTCGAAGATAAGACCTACGAACCAGCAGGTCCATTCACACACACTCTGCTTCAACCTGCAAGTCTCAGATGACGGGAAGGCAGCTGCAGTACTACGTGCACACACACAGTGCTCCGGGGAGAAGCACTTTACAAATGCTATACTGTTATTCAGGAGAGTCTTCATATCAAAAGTATCAATACACTCATAACCAATACACTTTGTTTTCCTGAAGTTCCAAGGGGTCTTTGTTTTGCTGCTATGCCTAAGTTGTCCCTCTTTTTATTCTCCTGGAAAGAAGTAACATTGATCTACATTTACCAAAGGTGAATAGTACTCCAATGACATGTAACACTGTTTTTACATCCTGAAACATCCACCAAAATCTGAAGCTGCAGAGAAATCCCAATACCCCAGCAGACCATGCTCTAGCTCTCTTTTCTTGCTCCCAACTCTGAGCCTTTTCTTCGATCTTTCACAAAAACAACACAGGTCATCACATGCATTGAAATATTATTTTGACACAACTTAGCAGGAATTTGTGCCAAAAAAAGAAAAATGAGTGAAAGAGGAAAGAAAGGAAGAGTAAGAAACTCTAGGTTGTTTTTTTTTTTAATGAGAGGCAAGTCCTAAGAGTCCACATTTATCCTCACAGGTAGTTAGCTATTTTGGTCTCCTCCTCTCCCTAAAACCAGAGAGAAGCGTGGAAAAACAGCAAAGAACGCTCAAGCTGATGACAGTGTTAGGTTAGGAGTGAAGGTTAAATTTTAGCCCCAAAAGGTAAAGCAAACAAAAGGAGGCAGGCCGGCAAAGATGCGATAAAAATAGAAGAGTGACGAGACTTTGGTTGACTGCTATTTCTGGATCAACTACAGAAAGAGATTTGAGAAGGTTTCCTATCTGTATGGGGTAGAGAGACCAAAACTTAGCTGCCTTCTAGAAGGCCACAGTCCTTCACGGCAGTTTCATTTACGCTTCTGCTTTTCTCAATCGCTGCATTCTCACTATCTGGAAATGGTGCTCTTCAGCCAAAAACATCATTATGCATCTAAGTGAGTAACCAGATGAGATTTTCTGGAGCAGGACAGCAATGCGTGTGGCATTTCAATCTAGCAGAAACAAAGCTGACAGCACACTGTAAGAGCGTGGAGCAAAGCACAATGCCAAGTAGAGTGAACTAAGCCACCTAATACTTCAGGAAAATAACCAAAGCCCTGCAGTGTCTCATAAAGGACATCTTCTGTTTTCCCACCCTAAAACGATTAGTGAAATTCTAACTAGCCTCAATTACAGACACAGACTAAAGAAGACAACAGGGACCTCCTAGTCACAGTAGGTACTGCCTGAGTGACACATAGCTCTAGGGGTGAATGTTTCTGCCTGTTCTAGCCCTTTCCTTTCAAATACCTCAGTTAAAATTCCTTCCATTGAGTAATTTCTATCCAGATCCTGGCTGTGCTGACTTTATTCTCATACAGAAGAAAACCCGCAGGCAGAAAGCAGCGCCACCTGCCAAGTCAGACGATGCTTTAATGGGCAAGTTGGGTGCGAAGGGCAACAGTCTATTACTTCATCTTCAGCAGCAGGAGTGATGTTTTTTCTTTCCCAAAACCAGGTTTCATTGAACATACTCACACCTGAAGTATCTGTCCACAAGTATACCTAAATTTCAACAGATACTGCACAAGCAATCTCCATGAAAAACAAAATAAATCCCTCCAGAAACCCTTTCTTCCTGTTCAACTTGCAATTCAATCTTTACATTTCTCTTTACCTGTCAAACCAGCAATTGGTTTGGGTTGTTTTTTTTTTCCTGTGACAGCTTCATCAGCCTCCACTTTCTGTTACTGTCAGTGAATAACCTCACCTTCTCACCTAAGAAGTATGAGCAGCAGCAAGCAGAAACGCCAAGGCCCTATTTGCCCTAAAAAGAGAATTCCATGCTGAAGCTGTGTCTGAACATCTTTTATCGAAGTTTATTGTCCCTTTTCCATAACTGTTTTGACTGGATGGTTTGCTCTGAAGTTTCATCTGGAGTCGGTTTGAGACTTGCGTGGCCTAGTTCAGGTTTCACAAGAAACAACGAAGAAACTTCCTCTGAATACTCTCATCCTTGCAAATATCTTCAGAGGTAGGGAAGGATCTTTCTCCTCTTGCCAATTAACCAAGCACAGTTTTTATCCTTCCTTGTTGGGTAATCTTCTCATTAGACCATCTTTGGAGAGAACAGCAGATTCTCTCTGGGCTGCTGGCAGTTTTACTTAATTGCATATTTAACTTTTTATTCAGTACTTAAACTCATAATAACGAGAAATACATACACACAAGCAGCAAACTATTATCTGCTATTTAAACTGCCTAGAAAACTCAAACATCTTAATATTTCTCTCCCTTTCAAAAGAAGAGTGCACACATTCCACAGCTGGGGGAGGGAAGGGGAGGATGATTTTATGTATATGACGTCATTTCAGTGATATATTAGCTATCACTGACAAAACTCTGGTTTGGGGAGGGAGGTGGTGTTTTGGTCCTCAACATATTTCAAAGTTTGAAAAAAACAGCTAACTTGATCAGTGCTAAACAAAAATTGCTATTAGAAGATCTTCTATAGGTTCCTCCTCCCCATCAGGCAGAGGACATTCCGTAAAGACACAGCAACTTTACTTCTCCCCTTCCTGAGCTCTGAGTGCTGAATTAAAAAAATATTTTACTGATGCTAGTATGCATAGCAATGTATTTCCTGTTTGATTGCAGAGCTACGGAATTTGCTCTGGAACACACTTGTTGCCACTGGATTGTGTTCTGGAGTGGCAACTTCTATTTTAAAATGCTTCCAGACGGTACGACTGCAAAACCTTTGAAGTATGAATGGTCTTCAGTCAGCAACAAAGGCACTGAACTCTTCAGAAAGAGCAGAACAGCTTCAGTATTAACGATTATCCTTTATCACAGCATGCTAAGTACAGAAATTAATGTTGATAGCACTTCAAAAGGACCTGATTAATGGATCACCTCAGAATTGTAAAACCTGACACTCTCCTATGCAGGCACGAATCCCCAGTACTTCCAGTGTGTTTGTCAAAACCTCCAGTTTACCAATAATAAACTTCAGCAAACTTGAAGGTAATACAAAAAACAAGTGTGATACAGAAAATGAGAGTGTTAGATATAAGTGAATTAATCAGCATGTCATTTTATCGCAAGCTTTTCTAGTTCCTATGTTTTCAATTCTGTATTCTACGACATATTTCCAGTCTGTTCTATCAAAGTGCAAAGTCTTTGCTGGAGACAGCAGTTCCAGCTTGGTAAAGGTAAGACCACACCCAGACCTTGGCAGACCTTCCAGCTGACCACGAGAAGATTTGTCCTGCTGTTAGCAAACACAGAGTGTGAAGGTCAAGAAAAGGACAGGTACCTGAAAGCCTCCTAGACATTCCAACTAATCAGATTAACACCAGCAAGGACTTGGTAACATTCTTAAGTAATTCTCATAACAATTGCTTCAGCTGGTTTTCAGGCTTACCATGCAGAACCACCTCAGTTCTTATTTGGGCTGCTTTGTTTGAACAGTGTGGTTTAAAAGCATCAGGGAAATCTTCAAGTTTAAAAGCTGCTGAGCAAAGGGCAGGTAAGCTTTATGTTCTCTAATGAATGGTTATTGCTCCAGTTATTTAAGTGGTACTTATCACCATAAATATCTACTACGCTTACTTGCCATACTGGTGTAATCAGTGCTTTCCCAGGTAATACTCTTCTGTAAATGGATTGCAAAAATAAAGAGGAGAATAAAGTGAGTAAACAACTAGAAATGCCCCTTAAGAAAAGTCTTCAAAGAGAGGAAAGCCTGAATACCAATGAACATTTAAATGCTTCCCAGTTTAGGTCTATTTCATTGCACAAGATCCAAAATAGTTTCCTTCCCAAGTATTGCATAATATGTTCATTCAAAAGCTAGCAAGCTTTCTCACAGAACACATCAAGACAGTGTTCTCTCACCCACTTTTTTTGTCTTTTAAATATGAACACGAGAATTTTGCAGCTGATAACTCTCTTCTGGAAACTCACACAGAATAATCTGGAAAAAGCTCAAGTTTTGACTACAATGTTGTAAGTAATAGGAAAATTCACCTATGCAAATTCTTCATGCAGCACTCTGATAGCTTTTACAGGGCTTTGGAAGCGAACTCTGGCCTACAAACCATCAATAAGCGAAAAAAAATGAACAAAAAAAATGCCTACATACCTTCAAAGCACATTTCTGGCCTGTCTCCTTGTTGAAACATTCCAGTACTTTGCCATTGATTCCTAACCCCAGCACCCGTTTGGAGAGTTTGTAGTCATCCGTGACCGCATGTTTTTTTATCTCGAGCTTGACATGGGCTGCTCCTCCAGGCAAAGATTTCACGCTGCTCCTGTTATCCACGTGACTCTCTGGCTGGGATTCCTGTTCACCTTCGCTCTGTTCCATATCAGGGAAGAGCCTAAGGTGACAGAGATACCCAAGAGATCCCCCGGGGGTATCCTCAGCAGAGTCCCTCCTCCGAGGCGATCTGCCCCAGTGCTTCAAACAGCCCGTATGCTCCCCATGTAGTCCTGAGTAAAAACGTAAATGAGTATTAGTAATTGATGTTAATTAACTGCTCTCCCACCTGCTTTCCTCTATTTCTTTCTTAACAAGATGACCAGGCGCTAGAAAGACCAAAAGGGGAGGTTAACCTCAGGAAAGCACGTTTTGTTTGACTTTACAGACCAGTCACCCTAGTTCCAGTACACACAGCTATCAGTCGGCAGTTATAAACTGCTTTTACTACAAGTGCCTGCGCCGAGCGTTTTAGCCCAAGGTTACTCATCGTACTCCGTGCAGCAGGAAGAGAGATAACCTCTGCTTCGAGGACCTTATAAACCAGCATCAACAACTTGTTGCCTCGACGTCTGATGCAGAAATCTCCACCGCTGTCCCCTGCCTCATCCCGACACCCCAAGTTATGCGAGAGACCCACGAATACCTGGATTAA
>NW_009737707.1:0-11552 GCF_000703405.1 Apaloderma vittatum | reverse complement strand
AAAGATGAATGTTGAAATGCGGCATGTGAATAGTCCACTCTGTCAAACTGAGTGGGAGAAAACTGTCAGCTGGCCAATGACAGCATTTTTCTGAATATTTTGCACAACTGGAACATCACAAAGATATGAACCAGAAATAATTACATCAGACTGAAAAACTGACTGAATTTGGCAATTCTGTACAAAGGAGTTTTCAGCACAGATGCAAACATAAGAATATATTGTTGTGCTAGTGGTTATATATTCTTTCTAATGCGAATTCTCTTCCTCTATTTTTACATGAGAAATATTAATTGCATGGCTGGATTTTTTCTTTTATAATAATTCCACTTTCTGAGAAGTTCAAGACACTCAGAATGGTGAGGTAAATTGTCATACCACTGTTCAGTTCCAAAGGGCCCCTTAAACTCAGATCTTCTCAGGTGTTGCAATTTTGTGACTAAAAACCACTAAACCACACATTGTTAAGTATAGTCAAAAGGGTCAATTTCAGATGAAGTTGTTCAGGTTTAACTCAGAGATTACTCTTCAAAAAGTTACCCTTTACTGGTTAAAATACAAGACATTGAAGAGAAGTTCAGGTATAGATTTAGTCATACTTTCATTAGCAGAAACTGTAGAACCAAAATGCATTGCCTTATTTATATAACTCCTGTAACTTTACTTTCCAATACTAAGGGCACACAAGCTGATTTCCAAGTCTAAAGGTTATGAATAGGTCTACATTATTTTTATAGGATTACAGGGGGAGGTGCACAACACCATTCATGCTGTTTGCCTTGTCCCCAGATAAGTCTTTTACTATGCAAAGAGGTGGGTTTTTTCATCAGCAGTGAGAGGGAAATGGTTAGAGAACACTCACCAGATGAAATATTTTTGTGTGATCGAAAAAGGAGGGATAAAATAATTCCATGTAAAATGTGATATATTGAATATTTTAGCTGCCATTGTTCCACTTTTTCCAGACTGTTATTTTTTTAAAATTTAAATTCTCAGTATTCTTTGAACACTGACAGTACTGTTCTATCTTCCGCAGTTTGGGATTTCAGCTTTTAGAATATGATTCCATCTGGAACTTAGAGATTTTCACTTTTTTTTCCCCTAAAGGCCAGATTTCAGTAGCTTTCCAGAGTTCAATAATCCACATGGTATGTTTATTCCTTACTTTAACAGTCACAGTGTGTTCCATAATTGGTTGATTAAAAATGTAAAAAGGTTGATTCACAGAACAGTTTGCATTTATGTACCTATGATATTTATACTTCAAATAGTTCCCTGACATTTTATTTGGAAACTGATATGTTCTTCTTCCAAATAAATAATTTAGATAATGTATTACATCTTTGTAACTCAGAAATGAAAGTCAATACTATTCATAGTGCTGTTGACATGCCTTCTAGTAATTTATGGAATAATTATGACCATATTTGGGATATGTCTATTCCCTACATTTCTGATTCATCCTGCTTCAATACATCTTGACAATGTTGTTGTAATTCATGTATATTGTATAGGCTGAATATCTTTAAAGACAGACAATTCATTCCAGACAAGTACATTAAAAATATAACACAGCTGTTTGTAGCTCACTTTCTCCATGAGACCTTTTCAGTAGACATTTGATAATATGTACTGTAATGAAGGAATTCTGCAATTCTACACTTTATTCTTAGTCCATGAGACCATGAATGATAGTTTGTACTGAACTATTATCTAAATCTGCTTAAGCCTCTAAAGAACTCACATGATACATATATGAAGGGCTTTGTTTCAGGAAGTGGATGTTAGGCAGCATTGCACATATATGGAAGTAATTCTTCAATAGCTTAGCCAAACTTTGTCCAAACATGTAGCCTTACTTACAATTTTCTCAGATTTTAATTTTCTCAGTTAAAAGAACTGCACAAAGGTATAAACTTACTTCCTTTTTAATGTTTTTAATAACTCTTTTTACGACTGAATTTTTACAAGTGTTTTAATTTTTAAAAAGTATCATTCATGGTGAAAGAGAAAAAAATATTTCAAAGAACAACGCTGAGAACTTTCATCTGATGTTAATGCAAATTTAAAAATAGAGAATTAGTCTCAAGGGAAGAAAATCAGTGGGAATTTTACCACTGACTTCTTGAGGTCAGGATTTTTTCCAGCCTCCACTATATAACCTGGGAAGGTTGATTTTACAGATCTTGTTGAAATTCGTACTTCTGTAGTATATAGCTTATGGCTTCCACTCCATGAGCCTCAGAATTTGTGAAGGCAGCTATATTAACAAGTAAAAAGCACAAATAATGCAATATTAACAAGTAAAAAGCACAACTAATGCTTGTCGTCACATAAAACATTTAATAAACCTACATGCATATCGTGATTCACTATCATCTAAAAGCAGAGTTCCATCAGAAGTGACATGGCTATTCACTTCATGAAAACATGTAATGTTAAAAATTTCATTAGAAATTAAGAGATTTGTCATGCTGTCTGAAGTAAGTAACTGAAAATATAATTAAAATACCACTATTAGTTTTACTGAAAATAACAAACTTAATTAGTAGACTCCCTTTTGTTTAAATTAACAATTTTCTTTAGGAGACCACTGATAATTTATTTAAACTAATTCCTCATTAACATTAGGTATTAATTATTAAATTACTATTTCATAATTGTATAATAAAAATGCAGATCAGATGCAGATAAAGATTGGCATTTGTAATTATTTTTGTGTGCTCCTCATTTTCTTGCATCATAAATGAACACTGGATTACTTTCCATGATTAACAAGAATATCCCAATAATATTAGAACACTTAAAAACCTTAACTATTGCTAAGATGTATCTTGTCGCAGTTACCTGCCTATTCACAGAATTAAGAGACTAATCAGCTTCTGAATGTTGATCAAAAACTCAGCCCAGAGAAAATGTATATAAAAGAATCAGAGGCTGGCTACTGTCATAACTAGATGCCATTTGGTAGGCAGAACTGTTATTAAATCCAGTGACAGAGTAAGGAATTTTGACTAATTTTCTTGTAACTAGGGAAGTTGGATTAAATGATCTCTAAGGTCCCTTCCAGCCTAGGCCATTCTATGATTCTATGATTCTATGACCATTTTTATGTGGTAGCAATTATTTAGATTTCTTTTTCTCTCTGGTCAGAACTTTTTCTTGTAGAAAGACATAGAAGATGTTCTCTGATTTGGGAGGATATTCATTATTTAAATGTAACAGAAATACAGGCAGTACAGAAATATATTTGTGCTCCATGCATCAAATATACAAACATATAAACTTCCTGAACCAGTGAATGTTTTAGATTATTTCCATATATATAACAGCCCTGAAAATTTCCAGGACAATGTTATTATAGGAACACTAGCCTTCTTTTTAGAAACAAACTGCAGAACAAGTATTACTTTTAAATTGTGTGACCCACAAATGAAGATGTGATAGGTAATGTACTTCCTTCTGAAAGCTCACGTAATCAACAGAGCATTACTTTGTATAGATTTTGTTTTTGTAGACTGTGGAGTCATTAGAGAAGAGCTATCCAGAAAAATGAAATGATAATTTGGAATGGAATAGTCTTTGATTTTGAAAATATCATTTTGGTGTCAAAGGAAAAGATCTATATCATCAACAGGAAATAATTGACTTAACTAAAGGAATATGTTTCAATTTGGTACATATATTTAAATACAATGTTGCTGGAAATACCAACACTGCGTTTGTAGAGTCTGACTGAGAATGACATTTCCTCCCCTCTAATTTACATTTTATTTGAAATAAAAATTTCAGATTCCAGCTGCATCTACTTTCACATTTTATTTCAAATAAATCCTTTGTCAGCCAAGCACCTCTTCCCAAGGCTCTGCAGTGCTTTCTGCAGATTGAATCTTCAGGACGCCTCTGGGTTCTCACATGCTCCAACCAAGTAGGTAAAAATCCAGATGATAAAATAATCAATCTTAGTGAAAGTAAAAATTCTAGCTAGACCACTACAGTGTTTCTGGAAAAATATTTCCACTGTCAAAGTCCAAGTAACGTTAGCGCTTTCTGAGAACTCCTAATATTGTGTCAGCTAGTTCTATTTTACTCAGTCTATAAGAGCTTTTATTTAAACTGTATCTGCTGCAGTATTTTTAAAATTAAAGGTCCTAACATGATCTTGCTGTGGGACCTTTTTATCTAGAAAAGGAATATTGTTTGAAATATGGGGATACTAAAGGCTACAGCAGTTGTATATTCAAACTACTAAGTGCATACTACTATGTGCATTTTTAATTACTGTAAATAAATAAAATATTTCTTTAAAATGTAATAAGCTCTTTATTGACAAGTTCAGATGGCTTCATTTTCGCCTTTAAAATAAACATCTGTTCTTACTTCTGATGATATTTAATAAGTTTAGCAAATATTAAAAGTAAGATGGAAAGGCAATAGTTCATATGCCTTCATAGATGAATATGAATAGGGAATCCATTTTTTCCTTTCTCTTTTGGTCTTTTATTGCATATACTTCTTAGCAATTTAGATAGTAAGCATTTATGAATATGACAGTCAAGATAAATCAGAGAAAATTCTGCCGCTGTTTCTCCACAATATAACAGAAACATTTAGACTGCGTTCTCAAAATCTGTTCCATATATATTGTTTAGTTTTTTGCTCTCACCAGACACTGTACCATGAAAATATACTGCAAATAGCAAAATATAATTTTATTGTTCAGTAATGTCCATGGTGATAACGATGTGAAATAAGAATGCCACTTTCCCCAGCTAAAACATTCTCAGTTGATGTGCATTTTAGACTTATATGAAATGTTCACTAGATTGAAAATTCATTACATTTGTGGGGGAGATTTCTGAAATTCAGAAAAAAAGTATTTTTAAACTTCAAAGTTTTCCTATGATGGCTATTTTAATAAGAGTTCAAACCGTACAGTATAATTAAGGGTTTAAGAGCATCACTGCTGTGCGTACCTGGGCTATTGTCAGTATGCATGATTTAAGTCTTAGCATTATCTAGGAAACATGCTGATAGTTAGAAAACACAATTGCTTTCTCACAAGTCACTCAAGTGTAAGATGTTTAATCTGCTTTGTTCTTGAAAGCAAATCAAAGCTATAAAATTTTAGGACCTTAGACACAGGTTTTGAATGACCTGTGACACAGGTTTTGAATGATAGTTCAGACAGAGGAGATGAGCATTTGAGTCTATCAGCTGCAGTCTCAGAAAACTGAAGAATGTTATGAAAACAATTATTCTTTTTATCTATCCTTAAGTATTCTCCTGAAGTTTCATTTAAGCTATGTAATAAATAATTAAAAATATTATTACTTGCCATATGTGAGAGATAAGATGAAATTATTGGCAAGACTTCAACCTTTAGACATCTTCCAAGATATTAAGCTCTTTTTTGTTGCCAGGAGTACACTTTGAAAGGTATTTACCTTGTGTTTAAGTGTCGCTTAGATGTGGCATTGGGTGATATGGTCTAGGGGTGAACTCGTAGTGTACGGTTAATGGTTGGACTCGATGATCCCAAGGGTCTTTTCCAACCTGAATTGTTCTATGATTCTATGATTCTATGATTCTATGATTCTATGATTCTATGATTCTATGATTCTATGATTCTATACCTTGGCTGGTTTTCTCATTGCTAAGTTTATTGTAAATTCTGTTTAAAAAAACCCAAATCAATAAAGCACCTCAACTTTACACCACTGCTTTCTGCTGCTGTTTTTATATAGTGGCAATCTAAGATATATTCAGGAGCCTGTCCTGGTTAGGTATGATTTCACAGGAATGTTTATATAAGGAAGGGAACTTAGGGGGAAAAAATGAAGAATACATATGTTTTTCTGCATTAATTGTAATAAAGCCTTCTTGGTTAAAAATTTATTTAAAGGTTATGTGGGGTTTTTATGTGTGGAGGCGTATATACATTAATTCACACATTAGTCTCAACTAAAGCCAGCAAGAATGTTTGTCCTCAGTGAGCTTTGCACACCTTTTTGGATAAGGATTCATGATACTGCATGGTTGCAAAGTAAGAATTTTAAAAAGGGAAGTAATGACACTGAATCAATAGAATAGCAACTGGTAGTGGTTTTGCTAATGCGTATTTTCTAGTTAGGAGTGCTGACAATCATGTATACATACTTCTGGATTATGTAGAAACACAGATCCATATTTTAATATTTCTTATACATAGATGTATTTCTTGGGAGGAAACAAAGATCCAAGTCCTCAGGGGGGTTAAATCAATGTTTTGCTTTTGCTTATTTTCCTAAAATTGATTTTTATGTAATTTTTAAGTCTTAGGTTCAGAATATGCCAATGTATAACTTACTTTTAAATGAATATAAAGTCAACTATAGTTTTACAAGCAGTATCATGTCCTTCCACACAGTGATGCATTTCCATATCTATTATTAATGCCTTGGTTGCTACTGTCTATTTTAAATTACTTTGTGTATATTATGCCTGTAGCATGTGTTTGTGTGCATTATCTTCACATGCCTCATCTTGTTTTCCTGCTCTGATGTGAGCGGGGAACTTTTCTATTTAAATTCACAGCAGCAGCTTCTGAGTTATTAACAAGTCTGTCACAAGAATTTGCATCTCCCACCTCACAATGGTCAGAAGACAATGTCTGTCTCCCTGCACCATGTATTTTGATACTAGATATGATCTTTATCAGTTGTTCAATACAAACTAACTCAACTCATATTCCTTTAGTGACAGTTTCTTTTAGACTTACAGGAATCAACATAAATTGGTTAGATAGAAAGAGGTCTATGAATATCACACAGAATTTATATACCTACACAAGCTATCCTTGTAAAAAGACGTCTGTTGGTCACAGAACCTGCGTTTCAGTGCATGAAATGTTACAGTTTCATGAGAGGCCATGATAACTGTCAGTGTACAAGGGTATTAGTTTAGGCAGCCAAGACACTATTTCTAAGCATAATATTTGGCTTTTCAGCATTGTTATAGCTGCAGTCTGTTCTAAAGAGAGTTGCATGAATAATTGAACATTTGCCTTCTCAGCCAAACTGTGTTGGGAATGAGTCATAAAGAACAAATTTGTGGCTTCTCACAGTAGAAAAAAAAAAGTTTTATGCTAAATTAAACATACTGTTTGTTCTGTAGCACAAATTTTATTTTCAGGCACTTGAAAGAAAAGCAAAGCATATAGACATCCACATCAGCCAGACTGCTTCTATTCAGTAACCCAGTAAAAAAGCAGCCAACCTAGATGCAAGAAAATGGTATCTAGTATTTCTTTCTACCTTGTGTTTTAACTCACATTTGCAGTCCCATGAGGGATTAAAACAATGCCTCACCAAATCTGACTCAAATACTTCAGCATTTCACATAGAATCACAGAATAGTTGAGGTTGGAAGGGACTGCTGGAGGCCATCTGGTCCAATCCTCCTGCTGGAACAGGGCTGAACATAGCATTTTTGAGACCCTAATAAAAAATGTGGGACTTATAACTTGCTGGAAAATCATCTTCCTCCAGTTTTCATATGAACCCCTTCTCCATTGCTAGATGATCTGAAGTGGCTTATTCCAATTGCATTAGACAAGTCTTTTTCAGTTGTAATGTAATTTCAGTAATTATAGCACACCATTACAAAATCGAGAAAGACATTTCATAGAACAGTCTGTGAGATCCAATAAAAATCCTTCCAAAAATCTCTCCTTTGTGTCCTTCCATGAAGTTTTATAAAAAACTCTTCCTGTTACGTGCTCTTTCCAATGATACAGCTGCTTTGGGGTGTTACTCACACTGTACCGTGAAATGTGATTGCAAAAACTGGGGATGGGGCAGCAGCAGTTTATCCTGCAGTACACTTCATTTTCTCCCATCCTACATATTACATGAGGAGCTCTAAGTGTCATACAGGAAGAACTTATACTTTCTTCCATCACACTAGGATTTTCTCAGAGTTGGAGAATGAGCAACTCATTAGGCTAAATATAATTAATTTTGCACTGCTTGATTTGTAGAAGAAGATGTTATGAAGTGAACCTGGGACACAGATTCTGTTTTCCCACATAAAACAATACTGCATTATTAATAATTTTCATGAAGGCTGAAAATGTAAAACCTCTATAAAAGACAACCTATGGATCCAGTTTGTTCTGAAAATGTACTTAATGAAAATGGTGTGCTGCTAATCAAGTAAATTTTCTCTTTGAATCTGCTGAAATATTTATAATGCATATAACAAGCAGTTGGGAAGGGCAGCTTTATATATTCCTGTTAGCACTGCAGGGTGACTAGGATTATCTTGCCAAAATTTGTGTTAAGCTACAGTTAGTTACACGTCACACATATGTAATTAAAGACACAACTTAGATATCTAAAAATTTATTAGTGATGAAATATGAAAAGTAAGAAAAAAGAAATGAATAAAACCTGCTTTAAGTTACGAACACTTTGATTCGAGGCAGTTTCAGCTACTTACGGAAATCAGACTGGGCAACTCCGTTCCTGTTCTTGAGATGCAGCCCAGAGAGGTAACACAGAAGAAGGCAGGTTGTTCAGCGCAAACTTGTGTGCTGAGCTTTTGAGTTGTAGATGATTTTAGGCACCTAATTCTAAATGAAAGTATTGGGTTAAGTTCCTAGTTATCAGTTAGGTGCAGAAATACTGTATGGGTGCTGGTCTGGTGCCTCATCTGATGTGGCTTAACATCTCTCCATTATTTGTTCTTTCACCTTCTCCATTAATAGAGAAGATACATAATGCTGTGTTTGCTTTTTTTTTTTTTTGGTCATTCATGTATAAATTTCTAACATTGCAGAAGGGAAGATTAAGGAAGTGGACCCCGAATTGCAGTATTGCAATTCAGCATTCAGTGCTAAGAGCTTCCTACAGCTGCTGTATGCCCCAGTGCCATGTACGGAGGCTGGAAGAAATGGCACAATCGGTCCTGCACTTTCAAATTTTCTTATTCTCCAATATACACCATGCAGACCATCTGCTCTTCCTTTATGGATTGATCTAGCATAGGTTTTACTGACAATAACAAAGAAAAAAAAATAGCAGTTTTAGACAGTGGAAGAAGGCTATAGAAGGGTAAAATAACATGTGTTTTAGAGTATGGCACCTTTTTGCAATATTCTCTATTGTGTCACTTTACATTCTCTGGATTACAATATACAACTGTGAAAAATTCACAAAATAGTGGCATATAGTACATCTTCAGGATTTTTCTTGTTCTGTTGAGGTCCTAATTAGTCTTTAATGAGGATGAAAGGTGTAAGGTAGGTGTAAAGAGATGTTCGCTGGCCAGCAATTGATGATCTCCATGCTTTTTTACCCATCTTGTATATGCCTATAATTCCATAATTGTAAAACTTAAAACTGTTTCTTAATATACCTATACATGAGCAAAACATTATGTACTTAGTCCTGCTTATTTTGAGCAACTTTTAAAGCATTTAACTGTAAGAATAATCTTCTTGCTGTTCTAAGAAAAAAAAGGCACCAGGTTAATAAATATATTAATACACTCTTGAAGCTTTATTCCCATTTATGAATAAATTATGCAGCTAACTACAAAGACATTTAACTTTTGGGTAAATCTAGTTTTTACTAACAATATCTAAATTTTTTTAATATATCAGCTGGCAGCTATCTAAATGATTTTTTTCTTAATTTATTTAATAAAACTACAAATAAGGATAACCACAGTATTCTTATGTTAGCAATCAAAAGATTGGACAACATGTTATTTGTTTCACAATAGTTGCCAGCATCCACAAGATCAGACACAGTAACGGTGAAACTTGTCATACATTTGTGACTCAAAAGGCCTCCTTTTAATGCTTCAAGAGTGCTTTCATTTTCCATTGGAAAAGCTTATAAGAAGGTAAGAGCTGTATATTGCCAAATAACTAGTGACAGATTAAAATACAAGAACTATGTGCCACAGCTTGGAGGGCTGAAGCCCTGGATTTATCCTGGAAAAGTAAAAATGCAGTATCTATCACCTTTCCCTATCTTCTCTCTTCAGTCTTGGTAAAGATAATTATCTCAAGATTAAAACTGTGATTTCAAAGCCTGTGAAATGTCTAGGAACATGGTATTTCTTCTACTGATAACTGCTGCCCTATAGCTTTCTTGAGTACCAAAGGGTATTTTTTAGTTCTCTGTAAAAGGGCATTGATTTTGAGATATCTATCTCCATGCAACAGCATTAGAGAGATAAGGATAGTTTTGAATTCCACAGAGCGCCAACGATATTACTACTTCTTATTGCATGAATCACAGAATCACAGATCAGTTTTTTAGTATCATGATCTAGTTTAAAAATCAGTTTTGTAGTATCACCAAGGATGAGGACTTCACAACCTCCATGGTCAACTTCTGCCACTGCTCAGCCACCCTCACAGTAACGAACTATTCCATGATGTTCAGAGAGATCCTCCTCTGTTTTGCTTTTCTACCCACTGCCCTGGCCCTTGTCACTGGGCACCACTGCCAAGAGCCTGGCTCCACCCTTTTTGCACCCTCTCTTCAAGTATTTATACCCGTTGATGTTACTCCCCCCTGAGCCTTCGCTTTTCTGGGCTGAGTGGTCACAGTCTCTCAGTCTTTCCTCAGGTGAAAAATGTGCCGAACCCTTCATCACCTTCATGGCCCTCTCTCCAGCTTTCCCAAGTTGTTCCTGTACTGGAGAACCCAGAACTGGACCCAGTACTTCAGAAGTGGCCTCATCAGTACTGAAACACAGTGGAAATAGTCCTCCTAATGCAGCCCAGGATGCCATTGGCCTCCTTTGAGGCAAAGGCACATTGGTTTTGCCTGGCCCAGTTGTACATGCTAGAATGCACATAAAGACTACACAGAGAAGTGATGAGAAGGACACAGAATGCAAGGGAAAGTGATTTTTGGATTGTCTCCTAAATTTTCTTACTTTTTTTCCCCTGATATGATACAAGGTGTTGAAAGAGAAAACATAACTGTAGGAGTAAATTTGCCTATTCCTCTAACAATTTTAACCTCCTAGTTTTAAAATAAAGAAGTATAGACAGCTGAGCAAATATTTCTTATGAGGAAAACCTATATTTAATTAGGTCCCATTTGAGCCCTCTATGAGACCCAGTCTTTACTTAAATTTGAATGAAATGGCTTTTCACATCATTATACAGTTGTGCAAGAATTTCCAGCAATGGATTTTAATAATCAGGACTGGCAGCAATCACATGACCAGGTTGATTATTAGCTAATATATGTAGGAAAAAATTAAACAGGCAAGGATTTGTTTTATTCTTCACGGTACTTTGGTGGAAATCTTCAGCCTCTGTATAGATGCTCACTGTAAATTTTCATTGCACCATCAACCTCAGCAACGAAGTTGTAACTGGAAGTATGTAAAAGCACCTGCGCAGAACCCCCGCCTGCCAGGAGCGGAGCACGGAGCGGGTCCAGAATTTCCCTCTGAGGGACAGAAGCGAATCTTTAAATGTTTAATTCCCTGCAGGCAAAGAAGGACGCAGGGCGTGCGCGCAGCCTTAAACTGCCGAGGAA
>NW_009737706.1:0-14322 GCF_000703405.1 Apaloderma vittatum | reverse complement strand
AAATCCGGCTGAGCCAACCCAATACAACATTGTATAGAGAAGTTGTGGAATCTCCATCCCTGGAGAAATCCCAAGACCTGGCCCTGTATAATTGGTCTAATTTAAAAGTTAGTTGCAACTTTGATGGCTTCATCTAAGCAGAAGGCAAGTCTTGATGACCTCCAGGGCACCTTCAAACCTGCATGACTGAGTCTTTGATTCAGGGTTTATTCTTCAACTCTTTTCCTTACCCAGAAAAGAAAATTGTCTCTGTTTTCTTTGCCAGCTCAGAACTTGGTGCACTCAGCCAGGATGTGGAATAATGCCTTTTCCCTGAGAGGATTCAAGCCCACATCTTTCTCCAGGCTAATGCACCAACAACCAGACTACAACTATTCCACGGTGAAAAGTGGGAAGGAAATCCTTGACCCCTTCCTTTTGTGTCTGTTTCATTTCATGTAATGCAATTAAAGATTCATTAGATTAACGAGGGAGAATGTTTAAGTTTCTAGCCTCATGGTTGATGACTTCATCTGGGAAATGGTCTGATGTGTGTTTTCTGCTCCAAGGACTTTCACTATATTTCGCTCAGTAATTGTTTCACTGAGAAATCATCATCAGTCTTTGGTGTTTAGGTACTGACAGGAAAAAAACCACTAAGTTATAAATGATAATGTAATTACAGACTTTTCTCTTATTTTCACCCCTACCCTCCCAGATGAATCACTATTTTCTGTATATCATTCAGATAAGGTTCAAGACTTTAATCTTTTGTTTCAGTTATACAGTCATGAAGATGAACAACAGGAGGGAGGTAACTTTCTTCCACAATGTCTTGAGCACTGAGCTACATGCACCTCATCTCCACTTCTCCCATGAAGGCAATACTGTCTGACTTCTTCAGACCTTGAGATATGAAGTGAGCTCATTGCAGGGTGATCTCACCAGGGCCTTCAAGCAACGCCGGCAAAGGAATTCCTCCTCATTTGTGACTTCTGCCAGGGTTTGGCCGCTTCGGTGTTTGGTGGTAGACAGGAGATTATGGACTGATCTTTGGGAGTTGGACCTTGAACAAGTTATCCAGAAAGTTTCTGTGAAAGCTGAATCTCACCTTTTCCATACTCACATTAATACCACCATGAGTGAACTACCCCTCCACTATCATCCTTCTGGAGAGTGTGGTGAATGGAGGTAAGAACAAAGAGAACAATGAAAGATGTATATAACTAGTTTAAATCTTCCGACAACTCCTCACATCTCTGTTGTACTTCTTGGTGACATATGGCTAATTTCAGCTTCAGACATACTGTATGAATAAAGCGGAACCTTATATTTCCTATATCCCTTATTTAGAATAGCTGCCTACCAGAATTCTGCTACAGCATAATTTGTTAATACATGCTTTTCCTCTCCTCCATATGACCAGAATAATCTTCCAGTAACAATAACCTTAACAAACAACCTTCAGATGGTATCTCAGTATTATCTGGCGTCTAGTTGAGAAGCTGTTATATTATTGAATAATGTGGTGAATGGGAAAATATTTTTATATGTATTTGTTGTATATAACATGAAATATTTATCTTCCTAATCTTCAGAGGTTAAAGAGTAGACACAATCAGGAAGAGAAAAGCTGTATCAACTTAGATTGCAGACTGAGACATATTTATCCTATAAGAAACAACAAAAAAACCCCAAACAACTCCCCCCTCCTCCAAACCACAAACTAGAAATCATACTAGGAACCATACGTTGTTTTGAAGGGGTAAAGTAAGCAGCTCTTTAAATGTTGGCAGAGATCTCTTGTTTTTAATTTTCACACTCTTCTCATCTTTTAGACAATATTGCACTAGGAAATGCTGGACTTACTTAAAAAAACCCCAAAGCATTGCAGTAATGCTAATCCTGGCCTCCTTAGCTTTGGAAAAGCTTAAAAAATCTCAAGTTTTCTCACAAGATGGAACATACTTTATGTGCTCATCCAGTTTAATTTATCCTTCAGTGGAAGAGTTGATACAAAGTTCATCTCAAAACAACCTTGAGAGTCAGAAAGAACCACAATGATGGGTTTTTTACATTCTCCTACTTTTTTAAGATAAGGTATTGTGATTATCTCCATATCTTCATTAACAAAGAAGTGTTTCTCATCACCTCCCTATGCATTCCCTAATGCTCTCTCTTCTAGTGTGTGTAGATTAGAATTTGCATCTCCTAAATTTATAGAAGTCCTAAGCAAATCATCTCAGGTTCCCTTTCTTTGTCAAAGAAAACCAGTTATCTTAAAGTGTAGTTTTCCTAACCAATGGTAGATGCCTGCTTTAGGATGTGATTAACAGCACCCTAGAACTGCTTGCTTGTTTGTTTTGGTTGGGTTGTGGTTGTTTTTTTTTTACTGTAGGAGGACTTAGTCATTCACTATAATATTTTAGTACCTGCAGTGTAGAGGTATTTTTGGTCGGACAAATGTTATTCGTGATGTCAGAGTCATACAATGCATTTTTAGCCAGTTAAACTCTGAGCATCTAATCTACTCTGATCATTTAGGCTTCCTCTGGGGACATCAAGACTTAATATGTCAGACAAATCAGAGGGTTCTATACTGTGTATTCTGTGCAATGCTGCACATAAATCTTCGAATTTTCAGTCTCTTTGATTTAAATGCTCAAGTAATTACAAATGATAATTGGAGAAATCTATCAAAAGCTTCCTTTTTTTGAAAATACCGTAGGATTTATTTTTGGGGAGGATAAAACTTCTCTGCAGGATCAAGCCCAGTGGTACCAACACTGGTTCATCTCTTAAGGTAACAGTAGCCACCAAAATCCCACCATATGCAAGAATAGCCAAAACTTTTCACAAGAGGACAAATCAACACCTTCCTAGGGCTGCCCATGAGCACAGCATACCAGGGCTATTCTATTTAGAGCTTCTTGTTTTTTCCAATATTATTTGCTACTCCTCATTGTATAGCAACTCTGTTGGAGGCTTTATTTTCACCAAATTGCTTTCCATAAGTGTATGGTCTATTTCCATTTCTTCCAACAAAAACAAGTCCTCATGTTCAAAAACCTATCTGTAAGAATATGGGGGGTTCTTTCTTTTTTTTTTTTTTTTACCTATAAAATTCAGATTTTCTGCATACTCCTTGTCTCCAGTGAAAAGCTGAGCAGTACGATGTATTGTCCTTAAGGCTGAATCCTATTCATTACTACTGACAAGTGTAAGATGTTCATGATTATGTAGAAGGGGAACAGAAAACAACCAAAAGAGGTCTTTCTGTGGTCAAAAGTACTGAGCTACAAATTGCAGGAGAAGTCAAGGAGTGACTATTTAACGGAAACTTAAAGCTGTAATAGCAGGTCAAAAAACTTCTTTCAGCACAACTAGAATTTTGTTGTCACACAAAATTGCAGAACTGTGACACCATCAAGGGAAAGCATGTTGCCAGAGCGGATTTGAAAATTTAGTCCTCGGGGTTTTTTTACTTTTCCATTCATGTCAGAGTCATTGATTTTTTTTTCCTCTTATTGGCCTTTCTCTAGTGCTCTGTTTACTTTACCTATTTATTAGGTAAGCAAGATTCCTACCATTTTACCTTGTTTTGTTGGTTTTGAGGTTTTTTTAATTGACCTGTGATTATTAGAGAGCCACTCATTTTCAGTCCTCGTTTTAGCACTTTCTCAGCTAAAGACTGCAATTAACTCACTTTATACTACAGTAATTTTACATACATCAGAAATGTCAATAAACTAAAAACAGGCAGTTATAAGTATCCATCTATTTTATCACATGCTGTATCCATGCCCCATAAAAGGTGTTCTTCCCTGTAAGAGCTGCAAACTGAGAAGTTGCTGACATTTAAAGAGGAGGCTGTGTGGTCTGGGAGAGCTGTGCTTGCAAATTAGAAATATTGGTAACAGAGACCTCTGAAGCTATGCAACGAGGGTTTTTTATGTGTTCACAGATTGTCAGTCACAATTACAAAAAGATTTGAATATCTCTAAAAGTATCTAAATTCACCAGATAATTCCATCAAAATCTCATCTAAAAGATCCATTCTCTCTTCGAGCCTGCAAAGTTATTACTAAATTTTCAAACTTAAACATCCTATTGGAGGTAATTTACACTTCTGTATAAGTATCATTCTCCTTGAAATTACATTTAGATAGTTTGCATGAACAAATGACCTGCAAAAGTCAGAGGCAGGAATTGTGAAATGTAGAGGAGCTATTGGAAAAATACGAAAAGCTAAGGTCAGTCAGAAGATTTGAGGCTGTTGGAGTTAAGGGGTACATTGCTGGGAAGGAGGGATTTGACCACTGTACCCTTTTCTTCGTATTGCCTGCCCACATATATAACTGCAACAGTGTTGGGTCAGGGAGTTTTATTCTGTTTATCCTCATGAAAGCATCACCCATGTGAACTGTATCTCAGAGAGGTCCTTAGTGCCCTCTGCAGCCCTTGACACCTGCGATGAGTTATCACCCAAAGAACTGAAGCCTTGGTGAAGTCTTCATAAGTTCTCTTCAGGTATTTCCACATCTAGATCCTGGCCATAAACACCGTTAATTTAAACTGGCACAACACAAGAAATAATGAAAGCAAGAAATTAAAAACTAATAATAATAAAAAAAGAAATCAAATCCAAATCACTCTATATGGAGTTGCATTTATCTAGTCGAGAGGTGGCGTCCCTGGCGACAGGGAGGTTGGATTAAAATGATCTCTAAGGTCCCTTCCAGCCTAGGCCATTCTAGGATTCTATGATTTAACCTGAGAGCATTTTGGTGTCTCCCAAGTGTGACATTTTACTCGCGTTATCACAAATGAAATAAGAGTCAGCGCTGTACGTGGGAAATTCAAAGCAGCACTACTGAGAAGGGTTTCCTCTGTGAAATCTTCCTACCAAAACACAATTGCAACCCAAACACTGCTGGTTTTGGTAGACAGCAATATCAGAGCCTGGGTAGATAAACTGGTAGATTAAATTGAAGCCCTTGAGTTGAAGCTAATGGGAGTTAGGATCACATGTTAACTGGCAGAGGCCTTCAGCAGTTTGAAGATTTAACTGCAGAATGGATATTGATTCCTTAAAATGAATACCAGTAATAAAAATTAAAAAATAAAAAGTATACAAGCAATCAGACAGGAGAGGAAGCGGGGGTGGAGCAGATGGGGGATATGGTGGAAAGAGACCATCTTGAGCAAGAACAAGCAGTTCTGTGGAAGAGGAATGCTAAATTATACATCCTCAGCTAGTCTGTGATGTCTGATAGATGTTTCCTGGGAGTTATGTAACACAGTAATTGCTGTTATTTTTTTCATAGCATGCTGATTTTATTAAACAATTCAGCAAATGCTAATTTCAGAACCGCTTTTCCAATCAATCACAACATTTTATGGTTCTCTCTGCTGGTGAGCAGATTCTTCAACCTTTGCTGCTACTGAGTGATGTTTTTACCCCTCAGGTTATGCCTTGTGCTTCTGAGGGAAGATATGGCAGAACCTGCCCTCAACATTTTACCTCAACACATGTACATATATGACATATTTGCCCTATGCCATTTGTTTAATCTTGGGGTCAATGAAAAAAAAAAAAGATTAATCTGGTACATGATACTCTTCATAGTCACTAGGAAAATTATATCCGAATCTAAATTTTGACAGATGAAACAGACGTTTTTGTTTACAACTAGGACTTAAAAAAAAAATGTTTTCAGGAAAAGGGAGATAAGGCATCAGTACTTTTCCACTTTATCTAGTTTAGATGTGGCTGTTCCTAATATGCAGATTTTGTTCTGAAAGCTAAAAAAAAACCAACCCAACCCTTGATAATTCTATCAAAAAAATAAACCTCAAACATCCTTTTTGTCAGATTGCTGAAATCAAATTTTTTTTTATAAAACGAGATGTTTAATAGGACATTTTCAAACAGCACTATTATGTATGATAACAGCCTGCTACTTGATCTTTTCTGTGATTAGATACTGAACTGAAGAATGGTGACTGACGTGGCAGAAGGAGAATGTCTGATATGTTGTGTATTTTAACAATTCCTTATTTATTTGAGAAATAAACATTAATTTCTTTACTCTACATTTATGATGCATGATATTGTGGAAAAGGCATTTTATGATACTTTACCTTCTGTTGTCTGTAATGCAACTGACCTCAATCTCTCCATCTACAGACAAAGGTTGTGCTTAATTTTTTTCCTTGTCCTTTTCCCCTTTTTTTAAAAAAAAGTCTGCTGAAGAGAAATATTATATGAGAATGAAATTCCTTATCCCTGAAGCATTTTCAGTACAGTTGTGTTTTATTTACAAACAACTTCATAATGATAATTTACAATTATTGCAGGACAAGCACATTGAACAGATGAAATGTTGGACATTCTAAGCACATCTTCTTTCCTGACATCCCTCAACATAAGTTCTGGTAGTTTATCCTAAGATAGGTGTTATGCCTCCATTACTAGCTGACCCAGCCTTCTCCCTTGCCACACCACAAGAATGACCTAATATAGAAACTTGTATTTGTGGTCAGCTTGCCACAGATGTTGTTAATATGTAATCTATGTGTCTGCATTGATGTTCTGCTTTGACACTTGGAGTTTGCTCATTGTCTCCTTCCACTGTTCAAAAAGTTTAAAAGATGTTTCTTAAGTGAAATGCAGTGCTCAATTTTTCCTCCTTTTCCAGTTGAAAGAAGGCAATAATGAATAATTTTCAAATTATTTTAATAAGAAAAAGCAATTTATTTCCACGGGATAAGGAAATGTTCCAAAGAAAGCTTTTATGATAAAATTCTATAGAAAATGTGGTCCAATTTTACATTTTTCTGATTTCTTGGGGCTCAGAACAGACACAGAGTTAATTGTTTTTGTTTCACACCTCATTCACAGAAAAGGAAGCACAATGCTCACTTAACCAGCTGCCACTTGATACTCTCATTCCTTAGTTTATTGGCCCCTCCTTTATTTACTCTGCCCTAGTCAAACACTATTATTAATTTCTTCCTGAACCTTCTAGGGTGCTCATTACTATAGAAACCAAGAACTTAATAAATATTAATTAAGGTACCCTTGCTGGGAGACAAGGATTTCTCCATTCTCTTAACAGGCAGCTGAAGCACAGAGATTAAAGTCAAATATATGGGCTAATTGAGAGTGTCCAGGCTGAAACACCTGAAATGTTATTTTTTCAGGGTACTTAACCCTGTAGCATGGTGGGGTTTTTTGAAAGCACAATACTGCTTGCAAAACTTGGCTGCTACTGCAGGAGTTCAGAGAATCCTGCCAGTCATCACCTAAGGTCTCAAGGTGAGAGACTGGGAAGAGAGGGACACACAATTAATAACCATTTGTTCAAAGTTTGGTTTAAAGGACTTGCTGGGTGTCGCACAAGTTGAAGGCAGAGTTTGAAATATAATTAACTCCCTGGAGCAGCATGCAGCTACCTCATCAGCAGGCAATCTTCAGTGCTGTTTCTGGCAGAAAGTGAGGATGAAGTCTCACAGACACCCTCCTCTACTATGCAACCACGATATATCCCCAGGAGTCCATCATATATGTGGAAGAAGACAGGATCTTGTGCAGAAAAAAGAAAATTGAAAAAGAAGTTGTCCATTCTTAAGTTATTAAAGATTGTATGACAGTCTAGGCCAACAAAGGAACAGAAATTCAGCTGTGCAGGTAACAGATATGTCAGGCATCCTAACCTTGAGTTCTGCCTAATTTTGCAATGTTGAAGACATGATTTTAGCTACGTTTTGCTTGCATAGATCCATGCATAGCAAATTTCTCCATGGCAATCACTAATCATGTTACGTTTCCCTAAGAAACCTTGCTCAGCTGCCAGGCTTTGGTATTCTTCCATTGTCCTATTTACTCTATTTGAACGATATTTAATTTGAGAAGTTGACAGTGTGGACACCTGTGGGCAAATCATCCTAAACTGCCTTCATAACCAACAGTGAGAAATGGGCTTTTCCAAGGGCTCAGTTAATCTCACATATTTCATGATTATATGCTAGGACGTAATGAAGTGGAGCTCAGCTCTACCCAGCAGTGTCATCTTTGACTGCAAGATTTACGCATCCACATTAGGCCAGATGAATGTGTGTGACTGCCAGTCTTGGAAAAAATAAATCTGAAAACAGCAATCCTGTGTGCCCTGCATCCACATTCTTCAAACAGAGATTGTGTTAGTATTTAGATAAACCCAGTAATTCCAGGCACATCAGTCTGCCACTGGTTCTGAGAAAAATAATGGTTGACACAGGATATAGCAGATAAAGACCCAAAGGAAGGTATTATAAATCACACTTTCCTCTGAAAGTTGATCCTATCTACTAATTTGATGCCTTCTTTCATGAAACTACACATTTGGTTGATTGTAAAAGTTGAGGGTGTCAGTTTTGCACACCAAGATTCCTACAAGGCGTTTTTCACAGGATCACACATCATTTTGGGTTAAAGAAAATCCGAATAATCTCTAACTCTCATCAAGAATATTTAACATGTTGAAGCCCATCTAGCCAACAGCCTGCCTCTGTAGTGAAATGCAACTGCACATGAACAGCCATCTCTGTGCTCTAGTAAAGAACTGCTCTTGTTTCTATTACTTTATCTATTTCCACAAGCATCTCTACAAAAACTGCGCTATGCTGTGTAAACGTACTTTAGAAGCTATCTGAGTTAATGACACCGATGACATTGCATTGCCCCATTTACACAGTAAAGGGAAGACAGCCCACACTGGGCAGTGGTCCTCACGGACCCCAACTTTCCACAGCCAAAGCAGGACCAAGAGTCACGGGTTTGGCTCCAGGCAGTGGAGGGAAAACCCATTCTCCAGGGAGATGAACACTTTGTGCTTATGTAGAGCAAAGAAATATATTTTTTCCCTACCTTCATCCTCATAGGAATAGAATTAATCCAAGTAAACTTTTGTTTGTTTGGGGATTTTTCCCAGCTGTTTCATAAACACATGGTGTAGAAAACATCAATCCTAAAGGCTATTCTTTAGCAAGACGACCAGCATCCAGACAGTGGATCTTTTAATAGCATATATTTGGTAACTGTTCCAGTATGCAGACCTGATCAATCCTGCGTGTAATCCTGCAGTTGAAGAATACAGGGAACCATCCTGTTATTAAAATCCTACCAGGTAAAAACATACAAGATCACAAAGAGATTAACTTCAGATGCCAGTGTGACTATTCTGACTTAAAACAGAAAAATGATAAGGATCTGCTTTGTGGAAAAGTCTCAAATATATTGTTGAATTTTGCTTCAACAGAAAAAACTTTTTTTTTTCTTTTCCATAGAAAGCTTTATTTGATTTAAAATTTGACAGCAGAAAGATCAGCTGCTCAATGCAATCCTTCAAAGCCTCAATATAGATTTTTCTTACAGAAAATGGAAATAGACTTTGTAGTTTGTGAAATTGTAGTTATTGGATTTTTTTCCCCCTAAATTAAATGCTCAGAAAATATTTATGAAATAACATACTAATTTTTTTTTTCCCTCAGAGTAAATAAGAAAGCCAGGTCTGCTTGCAAAGGAAATAATTCAAAGCAAGAAATATTTTTCAAATGTTTGTCTTTCCTTATATTTATTCTAATGTGGAATTATCAGGACAGAAGGAGGATTTTGCCTAAGGATGCAGTATCAGAATAAAGAAGTTTCCTCTCAGTTATAGTACTGCCCTTCCTACTAGGAAGATACGGACCACAGAAATCTCTCAAGCCCTGGATACCTTCTATAAACTAGAACCTTCACTAGCAGCTCTTCAAATCTTATTGCAAAATTTTTCTTCATTTCTGTGGCAAAGGGGTTGATATGGCATATCATTTGAATAATATCTTATTCCTTGTCCATTATAATTAGCCTACAGCCTCTGCTCAATATGGGCTGGGTAGAAACCAGGACTGCCGATGACTGATTCTGACATGAAGCATCACAAATCTTCTCTAACTTTCCTGGAAACACAAAGGCAAGAGGCTCCTCAATTTGCTCTGAAGTGTTATAAAATACAGAAACCCAATCATTTCCATACTTCATTTTCTCTACCGATCTGTACCTTTCCCCTACCTAACATTTAAGTCTGCTGAAGGTGCTCTGTATTTCAGGAGTTATTCTTAAATACTCCAAGTTTACCATGGACACGTACTCATTAGTTCTTCGGTTTCAGTTTTAGTTTCATGATCAGAGACAACACTGTGCCTTGTTCTCGTGGTAGGATTGGGAGAGTAGGGTTCAATGCCTGCAGCAAGGCCTCCTTGAATAAAACCAGAAATCTTGGTGAACAACGCAATAATAAAAAAAGGACAGTTGTAGTCAACATTAATCCCTTAGCCTTCGATTACTGATGAAATGGTCTCTTTGTGCTTGCATGAGATTTTCTGTGTCCTGATTTGAGCTAAGCAGGACCAATTCCGTTCAGTGATTTTTACTTTTCAGCTCAGTCTCTTTTAGGAGACTGCACTTTCTGAAGTTAGCAGCATGTTCTTGCAGACAGTGTCCGCTACTACAAGCCATAATTCCCGATGTTTATAGTTACCACCAGGGATTGGTATGCAGAAAGGCTGTTCCTTGTACTTGCTCATATAGATTGCTAAATGTTGTGTTCCATGTTGGGGTGCTGAAAAGTTAAAAAGCTGTAATTAAAAAAATGGTGGCACCTATGAGGAGGAATGGACAGGACGTGAAAAAAAGTAATCCATTTCATGTACATCATATTCAGTACAAAGTTGAGGGATCGCAGGGTTAAGCCCTCTTCTTCAATGGCCAGCATTTGAGGAGGATTCCATCCTTTCACCTGTCTTCAATCCTGAGAAATGTGTTCCTTAATCCAGTTTCCAAATCCAGTTACTGTGTGCTGCTGAGTCCAGTCTGGGACTTCCCCAAAGTCTGCTCTGCAGCATCCGTGGTGGTTCATCAGAGGAGTTTTGATATTGGTTTTGTATATATTTGTAGATATTTCATAGTTTTCATTATTTTCTTATTAGTACTATTATTGCATCACTAAAGTTGCTTTAGTTTTCTTTTCAAGTTCATAAATCTCTTCCTTATTCCATTTCCCTTCTCCTTTGGGGAGGGGAACAGGTTAGAGAGCATCTGTCATTCATCTGGTGACTGGCCCAGCCTTAACCCTTGGCAGTTTGTTAGGAACTTGTTATTCAGAATTCTTGGTGAGACTTTGTCAAATAAATAGTTTCCTGCAGTTTGAATACCTTAGAAGTTTACCAGAAACTTTAGTTTGTTTAATGTTGGAATATTATTTTTTTTAGTTTCTCTGAACTCACTGACTCAAATAAACCCAAAGCTAAACCCAAAGCTGCCTAATTATGGGACCATATTCTTCTCCTACTTGCATCGAGAGAAGTCTTGCAAATTTATATAGATGCACAAGCTTATGAATTGTAAAAAAATCACACAGAAAATTGCATAGATGAATCTGAATCTGGTGCTGCACTTGTCTAGTTAAGCATCAGTAGTTAGCCCTTTCCATTGGAGAGGGGCTCAACAAGAGAGCTAAGTAATTTTTCGAGTTGTTTTACATACGCGCAACACAAAATGCGTAAGATTCGTGGAGTTGATACCCTTTGGAAAGACTTGTTGAATATGTTGCCCGAAAAGAAAAAAAAAAAAAAGGCAGTGTAAGCATTTTGAACACGCTTTGTATGCCAGGGATCCCAGGCACAGTGCAAAACAGTCCTTCAGCTACTCCTACCCAACAGCTTCCCACCTCCTTACTCTGCTGCTTCGTTGGCTTCTTGCATAATATGGATTAGTCACTAGGTTACTTAAACTAATAGCACAAATCTCTGCCCAGTAAGAGTAAGCAGCCAAGCTCCAATGGCCAAGCATTCCCAGAGCTGCCTGCAAGAGATGCTAAAGGAAAGTCCTTTTATTAAAAAGGAAAAGAAAAAATCTATTAAAACTGCAATATGATTCCAAAAAGGTAGCGAGCTGTGATTGACTGATGTTAAATTGTTTAAATACAGAAATGTTAAAATGATGTTAAAATTCCCTTCTTTAAAATAAAACACTATTCATGGAAAAGATGTCCTTGCTAGTGCAAGTTTAAATCTGGGTCAAATCACTGCTGTTAGAGAAAACAGATGTATTAGAACAAGATCTTTATTCAATAGCAGCTTATTTATTAGAAGCTAAGCTAATTTTTGATGAAGGGTCATTGTGACAAAATATTTATAGACAATTTATGCTAGAGATGGGTATTTTGAATTTTCTTGTGTTTAATTTGTATACATAAGGGATATAAAATCACTTTAATGCACAGGACAAGAATCTGGAGTTATGAAGCATTTATATTACAAAATGATACATGGTTTCTTAACAGAACCTCAGGCAAAGATAATTAGAAAAAAGGATGTTTGTGACAGTTTCAAACAAGATTAATATAATATCCTGATAAAATTTTCACAAGGGGCTGCAGCTTTGGTGATATGACTCATTGCTTTAGCATTAGCCATTCTTTACTGGCGCCTAATCTGCCAATGTATGGATTTTAGTACAGAATTAATTTGGGATAGAAGATTTAACACAGCATATTTCTGAAATTTCTATTCATTGATATACACACATGACTTCAGAAGTGGGCCTTTTGCAATTTCTCAATCACTTTTTGTCATATTTAAACTTGTTTCTGACACTTCCTCAGGCAGAGAGCTTCTGGCCTTGTACAGGCAGATCATGCAGGCTAATGAGACAGGCAGACAGGAGTGATAATAAAGGGAAACCAGAGCAGGGTAGATTTAGATTAGATATTAGGAAGAATTTCTTTACAATGAGGGTGGTGAAACTTTGGCACAGGTTGCCCAGAGAGGTGGTGGAGGCTCCATCCCTGCAGACATTCAAGGTCAGGCTGGATGGGGCTCTGAGCAACCCGATCTAGTTAAAGATGTCCCTGCTCACTGCAGAGGGGTTGGGCTAGGTGACCTTTAAAGGTCCCTTCCAACCCAATGCATTCTATGAAATCAAACAATTGAAAGAAACCTTCCCCAAGACTCATGCAATTACGCACAGGCTGCTTCTGGTGCCTAAGCTGCCCAGCCAGGTCTAACGCTCTGCGTGCTGCAGTCATGGATTTGTTCTGAGCACACAGGCCAGGCAGCATGAAAAACTTAAAGACCGAACTTGATCACAAAAGGCAACCCAAACCACCTTCATTTTGAAGAGGAGTTCTGAGTATTTTGATGAGATCAAATAAGTTTATCTCCCACCCCTACTCTTCAATGATAGTCTGGTTTTCTTCTCCACCTCCACCACCAGTTCCCACTTCTGCCAGACGTCTGTTTATCTTTGAAGCAATCTGACATTTTAGGAAAGCTTAGTTGCACCCAACCTAATCCAAATAATTATGTTAGATGCCACAATACTGTCATTTATGCCTTAGTTGCAGAAAAAAACGCCAACAGTTTGGTGTTGTTCAGCATACACGCTTCTATGCTGCAGGCTGCAAGCAAGTTTTGTGTCTTACAAACAAAGGCACTACCCTGGAAATGGAGCCAATCAAGAGACTGTTAGAAATATAGCAGCACTTCAGGGTCTTTCTGTTCTTATGAGAGGTTAAAAGCTTAGAAGAAAAGATTTCCCAGCAAAGGAAGCTCTTGTTGAGAGGCCAATGCTGAGCAGTTGGTTCCCACACTAAGATTTGTGCCACGCAACGCACAGTTTCGGTTCAGTAGGACAGACATCCTTCTTATAAAACATAGAAGCTAATCTTTCTCATCAAAGCCCACTTAGAGAAATTGCACCTTGACAGGACATCACTGACGTACCAAAATAAATAAAATAAATACAATCCCCGAAACATCCAACAGAGCCAAAGAGAGGGAAAACACAGTCCAGTTTCAGGCTTGAAGTAGGTGGGAAATGAAGGGCACCTCAGATGCAAATAGAATTGCTGCAGAGAAATAGTAGGCTGCTCTTACCTTATGCTGCTGGCCTACAGTGGGGAGCCCCTTAGATATATTCCTGGGGTATTCCAATCAAGTTACTCTCAGCTGCCTGAGCACCAAACTTAACACGGGCGTTCAGCAATGAAGGTCTCCAGGATTGCTGCTGTGTGCATTATAACAGGAGAATATAGAGAAAGCCACAAACCCTTTTCTCAGTGTAATCCACATAGAGTGTACAGTCCAGAAGGAATATTTTGCTTCTGACAAATATCACTTTGAATTTGGTTTGAGACAGCCCTGCTTTAGACATCCATGATTCACTTACTGCAGTGGACAGCTGTATTGGGTTGGCTCAGCCGGATTTTGGTGGCGGCAGGGGGGGAGCTTCAGGGTGGCTTCTGCAAGAAGCTGCTA
>NW_009737705.1:5361-12540 GCF_000703405.1 Apaloderma vittatum | reverse complement strand
ATTTGCTGGACAACTGCATTTTTTATTTTTCTCTCCCAGACACGTAAAAAATGCGTTTGGTTCTTGTGCATTGTTTACAAAATGGAAAACAAAACAAAAAATTATGAAAGAGGAAAAAACTCCACAACTTAATATATTTTATATTAATATTGGTATTTCTGTTTAAGTGGTTTTTTTGTGCTGTGAACTTTTTTCCTGCCAAAGACAATGACTTCTTGTTTGTGTGTTTTAAGTTATCTTAAGTATTTAAATGTAAACCTGTCTGTTTCGTTATGCCGCCCTATACCGAGATTGCTGTAGCATTCCACTTGGTATAACAATATTTTAATAAAAAAACTCCAAATACTGACCCATGGGTACTTTTTTTTTCTTTCCCCCCCATGTAATGGGGCAAGTCAGGCACTGCTGGGAAGTCTAGGGGTGGTGACCTGCCGGCTGAAATGCTGCCCTTCCCAGCTCCTTGGGGCAGTGATTTGGGGTACAGCTGCATGTGAGAGGGGAAAATAGTGCTCAAGAGCATCTCTGCCTTCTCTGAAATCCCATTAGGATCCCATTTCCCCTACCTTGATGGGGCAAAAGGATGGAGTTGACTAGAAATGTCAGTGTGGTTTTCTTGTATGTAGTGCTCTGGTAACTGTCCCAATGGGATGCAAGACCGGTTCCTGTCCTCTTAAGCCCCCACTGTGGGCATTCCTTGATGGCCACATCTTCAAGAATGGCTGGATCTGGTCCCCAAGCTCTGCCCTGGCTTTGTCAGCCACCTCCACACCCTTCCCACCCTGTTTGGTTCCCTGGTCTTCTGGAAGACCAGAAGTGCTGCTGGTGTTTCAGCTAGGGCTGCCTTAGGACTTCCACAGCCGCCTTGTGCTGCCCCCCAAGTCCTTCTCCTTTGAGCTTTTTGTTTGCTACTGTCATTCGTCTTCTGTTTTTAATAGCCGTCACATTAATGCTTCCCAGGGAGCATCACTAGGGACTCTGCTCTGCCTACTTGAGTGCTGGCAGCCGGCGTGAAGCCATCAGCTTTCCCTTTTGTACATCACTTGGCATTTATTGGCAGCTGAGTGTTTAATCCTGCTGTCCCTGGGGACCAGGAGATCTTACGCAAAGTCTCTGCAATGGACTTTAGCTCCGATTATGCAGAACAACGGCATAAGAACCTAGCTGACAACTCCTCTCTGGCAGGTGGCATAGGACTCCGTTGAGGCTCACCAGTCTTGGTGGGACTGTGATCCTGGACTCCAGCTCAGGTCCACACTTCCCATCCAGGAACCATGGCTGAAAATTCGGGGTTTCCTGTGACTATGGGACAGGTCTCCGCCCCTGTAAAAGCAGGTTAGAGACACTCAAAGCAACAGGAATCTTGGAGCCAGGCTCCTCCTTCCACCTGTGACTTCTGGGTTTTGCAAGCAGAGAAACACACTCTCCCCATGCACAGGGCATGTCTGAAGAGGAGTCTTCTGCCCTCCCCAAAATGGGGCCAGTGACACGGAGGACTGGGTGGGAAGCCCAAGGGGAGCTGCTGCTGGTGGGAACATGTTGGGAGGGGTCCCGGCAGCCTCCAGCCAGGGGTACCTACCCTGCCCCCCCTCCAGCTCCTGCTGCCCCAGAACTGCAGGCAGCCGCCCGGGAAGGCTTGCAGCATTCCTGGCATACCACAGCTCTCACGCCCCATGCTTTATTTACCCGAATCCGGATGCAGAGCGGCCTTGCAGCAGGTCTGGCTGCTTGCAGGCAGCCTTCCAAGTCCAGAGATTCAGGGAATGGGATCCCGTTGAGAGCTTTGCACACTGCTTGGCCATCTTCCATCCTGCCCATCGCCCTGTGGACCCAGGGCTTTTGCAGTTTCTGGGAGGCAGAAAATGGGGAGCACAGCCCTGTACAAGTGAGGTGGCAGAAAAGAGCTGCAAAAAAAAAAAAAAATGGGGGAAGGGAAAGGAAAACTCCAAAGTCCATCTGTGAATACCGGAGTCAGTCTGTGAGGAGAGGATGCCTGAGCCCAGCAGGCTGGGGCAGGAGGGCACACTCCTCCTGCTCTGCCCCTGAGGATGTGGCAGCAGGGCCCAGATTTGTTTGGTTTAGGGTTGCTTTTCAGCCAGAGCCTGATGGAGCTCTGTACCTTGACGCAAGGAAGGCTGGTGTGGGTGTGTTATCACCTGGTTTATCACTCTGTCATCACAGGCATTTCCCTCCGCCCTTTCCACACCATCTTGGTTGGATGATTTCACCATCAGCATTGCTTGGATCCACAGTCCTTTACCCGACGTGGGTCCTGCTCAGGCCAGGACATTTTCCTGTCACCGTGGCAGAGTTGCTGGTGACTATTTTGCTGTTTCAGTTGAAATACCATGCAAGAACAAAACTTCTTGCTCCCACTCCCATCTCCATGTCTGTGATCTGTCATGTCTCAGCATCTCTGCGTCCTTGACGCTTGCGTCCTTGACCCCCAGTATCCCTATGTGCTCGATCTCTGCATCCACAGAGATCTTGCAGCCCTGCGTCCACAATCCTTGCACCCCTGTGTCTTTGGGCTCCCATGCCCCTGAGAGACAGTGGCTGGAGATTTCTGCTGAGCTCCTGAGCACATCCGCAGCCCTGGAGAGATGGAAAAGGTCCAGCGGGCTCTGCTCTGAATGCCGCCATGGTCATCCCAACGGCTTTGAGTGAGATATCTTGTCCTAGGGTGGCAGCTCTCTTAAGGGTGAAAGGGAGAAGGCTTGTCTGGCCCAGGGGCTATTCAGGGAGGTACATGGTCACCACAAGTAAGGACAATGCTGACGATCTTGTTGGGGCCCCATGGCCATCCACTAAGTCCCATTCCCAGCCAAGAGCACTTATTGTCCTGGTGCCACATCACAGCAGCATGTCTATAGTTTGGTTCCTGCTTTTCTCCTTGGAAGTTGGAGCCTGGTCCTTGGAGCATCCTCAGAGACTGGCAGGTCCTTCTTTGGCCCTGATCCCTCATCTTCTCCTCATGCATCTCCTTCCCTTTTCCACTTACCAAATGCTAGAGCTGGACAGGGAAAGACAAATTCATCACAACTTCCTTACCATGGAAAAATGCTCTTTGAAAAGCTGAAAAATCCCCACCATGATTTGAGAGAAAGGGAATTTCACTCCCCTTTCAAATAATCCCAGTTCTTGTGGGAGAAGTCTGTCAATGCTGCGGGCCAGCCCTGCAGCCAATTTCCTAGCAAACCAGTCAGGCAAACTGCGGTGCTTTCTCTCACCTCAAGTCCAGGCTTGCTCATTGGGCCGTCAGGAATGAAGCTCTCCCCGTTTTTCCCTTCCCCCTTCCTCCTTCCCTTGCCCCACTGCCTTTCCCGGGGGTCTCCCAAGCTCACAGGCTCCTCTCTGTGCCCCAGGCTTGTTGAGGGGGCTCTCCTCTGGCTTCCTTCTGATGGAGAGCTAACACTTCACCTCCACAAAATCCTTGCATCGGGCTTTGCATCCCTTTGCTGTTATGAGCCACCCTCAAGATGTCCCCTCCCTGCAGAGCATCAGTGTGTAAAGATGCTGGAGCAGAGATGAGCCCCATGGGGTGGGATGGGTGTTGTTACACGTGGGGGTGACCGTGATTGCCACCAGGATGTTCCAACCACCCAGACGTGGAACTGCACAAGCATCCTCTAGCACCGGGAGCTCCTTCATCCTCCCTCACCACATGTCCCTCCCGAAGCCCTTTCTCCTGGGCTCGAGGTGGGGACTGGCTGGGCGTTGTGGCAGGGACACCCACTCCTGCCCCGGCAGCCCGGGAGAGCTGCCCAGCACTTTGCTGGGCTAAGCAGAAGCGGTTTGACCACAGCGCGAGCGCGGCAAATTCCTCATTCCTCTTCCCTGCGCTGTGCTGCCTGCCTGCCATCTTTGCATGCAAACAGTAAACAGGCTGTTATTATCCTGGATGCTTTGAATAACTGTGGCTATTTTTTCTCTTCCCAGTATTCCAAAAAGGCAAAAAATTCCCTGCGGTTTCTGAGTCAAGTTTTTTTTCTCGCTCTCTTTTCTTTCCTTCCCACCACCTCTGCGACCTTGAAAAACCAGGCAGACGAGCTCACTGGCTCTCTCTGCTTGCACCCGCTCCCCAGCCATGCTCCAGCTGCTGCTCTCCCTGCTCCCTGTGGCCAATGGTGGAGCAGCCCTGGGCTAGCAGCAGTGGGCAGGATCTGGCCCATTGGGCACCTTGGCCTCTGGCCAAGGCAGCTGGGGATGCTCTGGGGCAGGGATGTGGGATGCTGTCCATGCTCCTCGCTTTGTGTCTCAAGAGGTTGGAAGATATGTGGCCAGGGATAATGCAGGCAGCTGGGATCTTAGAGGCTATGGCCAAAGTTTCTCTCCAGCCCTAGATTCGGTGCCTGGAGGTCTCCAGGTCAGAGTGAAAGGCAAGAAGCATGGGATGCATCAGGGGTCCCATGTCCCTGCCAGCTGCTCCGGCCCCTCATCTGCAAGGGCTTGCTGGTGTGCACGTGTTGGATTTTCTTGGGGCTTCTTTTCCTCCACCAGGTACGTTACTTCACACAAAAAATGAGTCAGGGCCATGCCACCCAAGCACTGGTATGTGGGTCATGCACCCCTGCCTGCGCACAGGGCACGCTCAGCTGCACCCCTGTCTGCCAGAGGAGGAGATGCCTGGTGGGGCGGGCTCCACATTCAGCCACAGGTTGTCTCATCTCAGTAAAATTTTTGGGATGCTTCAAATGCTTCGGCAGTTGCCAGAGCAATGGTGAGCCTAGACAGATGGTGTTGGGAGGTGAGGAAGAGGAGGTCACTGCCAGACAGGATGCAGAAGATGAGCAGAATCTCTGCCATGCTTTGTGCCCTTTGGTGGTTTAATGCCAATAAGTAATGGTGCAGCTGGATTTCTGTTCAAGTGTCCAGCTGCAGCTAGGGCTCAGGTCAGATGGTAGTGGTGACGATCGAAGATTTCATCCTCATGCTTTCTTCCCATCTCTGTGAGAAAACCAGTTCCAGGCTTTAGCAGAGGGATCTGTCCATGCTGGGAAGGCACCAGAGCAGGAGCTGGGGGACACTGGGACCTCAGGGCAGGTGGGCTTCAGGCACCAGCTGTGCAATGGAAGAGCACCCACACAGATGTGTCGAGGTGAATGTCAGATGAAAGACGTGGGGACAAACAGTGCCCTTGGGGTTACGAGAAGGTGATGGTGAACAGGACAAATGCAATTCAATATCTGGAGAGATCTGAGTGCAAGGCCTCTTCTCCGGGAATGAATGCTTCCCAGGAACATGAGAGTGCCAACAGCCAGGCAAGAGAGCAGAAGCAAAGGGCTCTCTGCTCAGAAAAGCTGGATCACAGGAAATCCCGGTGTTGCTGAGGTCGGCAGGGACCCCCAGAGACCCCAGGTCAGCTCCCCACCTGGCATGAAGTCACAGCAGAGGACTCAGGACCTTGCGGAGTGGAGCTGCCGTTATCTGTGGGGATGGAGATCCCCCAGCATCCAGGCAGACCCCGCCAGCTTGTCAGGGCACAAGCACACAGAGGGCTCGCAGGACGCTGGCCATAATGTCATCGCTGAGTGAAAGCGGTGGGAGGAGTGAACAATGACAACAGCGAAGCACTTAATATTTTTAAGCTCCTGCCTAAATAGTGGGGTGAGCTCCAAAATCAGCTAGGTCTTAGGGGCATCTCCTGTGTACCTGTGACTTGCAGAGCTCACTTGATGCCATCTCTTGGGGCTCATGAGCCCCATTATGCTACTCGTGTGTGTAAAATTATTTATGTATCTCCATGTTCTCTGACAGCTACAGGCAAGTTTCATTACACAGGGTAACAATAGGCATCCCTAATGTCAGGCATATTGTCTGGGATCAGCAGTTCCCTGCAAGTGAAGAAACATTTTTGAGTGAAATGCATTTTTTTTTAGCCAAACATCATTCATATCACCCTCGACAATGTTTGAGTTGTCCATGACCCAAGATGCCTTTTTATTTCTTCATTTATTTTGACCACAAAAAACAAGTCTAAGTGTTTCACTTAAAATGACATTTTGGAAGCCTGACTGCCCACCAAGTGGGGATTGTTTTCCAAAGCTTTTCACTTTCAGACAAAACACTGAAAATACTGAGGCAGAAATTAGAAAGAAAAGGAGCTGATCATCCTGCTAGAGCTGATGTGTGGTTTTTTTGTTGTTCATTGGGTTTTCCTGCAGCAAAACACTGTTCCGGCAGGACTGGCATGAGCACACGAGGCTGGACCCGGCGTGGAGTGAAGGGCAAGTGCCCAGGGCTGCAGCGCCAAGTCCTGCCACAGGGCACTGCAAAGTGCTCGAGCCGAATATCCCAAGGGAGCCAGAGATTAATTAATTGGATGGAGAACAAATCATGGTTGTTAGAAGCAGAGGGGGTTAGAAACAGGATGAGGCTCGTGGCACATCCTTTGCAGGACGGGCAAATGACACCCAGCTGCAGGGGATGGAGGCAGCTGGAGCCGTCACTCAGGGTGGGGAAAGCTTTTAAAAACCACTGAACTTCATTTCCTAGGTTTTAATATCAGCACTGAGTCACAGCACAGTAACACTGCTCAGGAAATTTCAAGTGGTACGTTTTCTCATACAAAAGTGGCTTGCTGTCTTTTTTAATCTTTTTCTTTATTTTTATTTTTTTAATAAAAAAATCTGGCTTCTTACTTCTGGGAAAAAATGAACGTTTTGCCTTCCTGCCCACTGACAAGGGGAAACATTTCATTGTAGTTTTTCTTCCCCCTCCACTTTAGAGCTAAAACTCTTCCACAAAAACAAGCATGTAAGAATTTGTATTGGTTATTGAAGAGAAGGTGCCTAATTCTCATTATTCTCATGCTTAGGAAAATCACAGAAATATTTACTTGGAGAAGACGATTGGCTTCAGGATGAAGGAAAGTTTTAGCCCCTGATAACTGAAATTTTACACATACAAGGTTTCCTAGAAATTTTTCACTGTGTGTGTGGCGAGAATCACTTCCCTTGAATTTCCTAATTCTTCAGCTGAGAAAGTCAGAGCTTGTTTCATCTCAAGATGACACTTCAAAGCCAAACTTCACGCTTAGATCCCCCCATGGTGCTTTTCTCCCCAGGTTTTTGCATGCCCATATGCTGAAACAAAGGCGAGATGCTGCAGCCACCACCAGAGCCAGGAGAGGGGAGATTCCCGAATCCCAAGGGCAGGTGCTTGGGGTGATGCCCTTCCCTG